>NW_027526225.1:6101813-6173563 GCF_048455015.1 Haemaphysalis longicornis | reverse complement strand
ATACAGCCGCTTTTCTCCTCCTTAAATAACCAGCTTTAACTCCCGTATCAGTTTTTACGAGCCGATCGCTCGGAGTTAATGCGAGCGATCATTTTACGTCAGCGTCTTAAAAATGACGAGAGTCGAAAGCTGGCTATCGGGGGATCGCCTATTTTAAACCAAACTGGATGAAAGGTAGGTACCCAAAGGTTCTCCAAAATGGGGATAAGTGAAAATAAGTGATGTAAATGCCGTAATACTACTATATAAAGTAGATTCTCGTTCAGACGACCTCGGTTATACGAATTTCATGGTTGATACGAACACCACTTGTGCTCTCTAGTGACATGCACAACGCAAAAAAAAAGATGGCCGCATATCGGCTCCTTTCGTTGCAAATGACGACGAAAGACGATAGTCAACTGGTGCCCCGGGCCCGCAAAGTAAATGCCTCCCTTCTCTTTCCCGCTCACCTCTCATGCTGTTCTTCTCCCGTTTACTTCCACCCAAGATAACCCGCTAGATGCTTGCTCAAGTCAATTTAAATTTAGTGAGTTCCACTGCTCCAAGTCGGGTGCCTCGATGCCAGCGCTGCCGTACGGCGGAGACGCGCGTGAATCGAGGCATTCTACTGCAACGTTTATAGAACCACGTTGCCCTGCTACACGTGCGTTTCAAGCGGAACGGGGATCCTATCTAGTGGAACCTTTCATTGCTATTGTCAGTTGATTTCTTAAATTCCGCCAGAAGGTAGCGCTGGCAACAGCAGGCGCCGGTTTTATGCAGTTGATGTAGTCTATTATTTTTTATCGCAAAAACCAGGAATTCGTAAATTTTTAATAAAGGAGCGCTACAAATATCCCTCGTGTATTGATTTTCTGACTTATATGTACGTAATGTCTTGTTCTTGTTCAAGAATGTCGACAAGCCTGAACATTGACACCGGACTTAGACGTTCAGATTTGGCTGTGGGTATATAAGACTATTGCGCAGACTTCGTTTCACTTTGGCCGGGTGGCTGAATCGAGTCACAGGCAGACAGACAGACAGACAGACACCAGAGTTCCTGCGTTTAAGTAGCCCAGAAAAACTATCGTCTTTAAAAGCAGCCACCGCTGCAGAGATCGCACCCGCGTCCTCGCGCTCAGCAACGCCTTAGCCACTCAGCCACCGCTGCGGATGAGGGCACAGTGGTGCAAGCGGCTGTGTACATTTTTGTCCAAGTGTGTCCGCGCGCGGAAGATGAGTGTACATTGGTTATTTTTAAACATGGTTGAGGCGAAACCGAACCGCTGCGTTCGAAGTGGACAAGAAAACGCAGAGCCACTTTCGCTGACGGTATACACCACCGATGGATTCAAGATCGATACGATTTTTCCCGCCCACCTGGCGCGAACGGACGGCGATCGCTTACGACAGGGGCTCCCATCATCAAATGTCTACCTATTACCTGTATTTGCTGTTTGTTATCCTTTTCTGGTCTGGTAGTCTTACGAGCCGTTTCGAGCAGGAGAAGTGAGAGAGCATGCTGTTGCCCACTGGGAACACAATAGTAGTCGTCTTCTATCGCTCTGGTTCAGCCCCGCGGGGATTTCTTCGAGACATCGCGGTTTACTGTCACTCGCCAATTGTAGCGACTTCATTAATTAGGCGGGACCTCCGTGTTGACGGGCACAATGTTTGCTCATGATTGCGATTCTGTATTATTTTTTTTCTTTTTGTGCGTGTGCTTTAATTAGGACATCGTTGAATAAGCACCACGGATGTTTTCGAACCACCGCGTTTTTAACACGACAGTGTTTTATTCCCGGATACACGAAGATTTTCGCTGACGTTATATTCGTCACGGAAGTGACGCCAGCACAGCGAAGCAAGCGGCCTGTAAAGGGTGCACCCCTGCACACAGGGTTTTCGTGCGGGGAAGCAACCTTTATAACTAAAGATTTAAGGGTATCACAGAGGAAGTTAACTTCAAGGCTGTTGAGGGGACGAAAAGAAGATTAGAATGCTGGTGGACGAAAAGCAGAGAGGGGAATATTGCCTAAGACAGTTACCACCTGTACAAAAAAAAAAGTATTTTGTGCCTAATAAGCTTTTTGTGCCTGCCCTAAGCAGCGCTAGTATTGAACCAAGAGTGTAAAACATAGGTATATTATTCCTTTTTGGTAAGATAACATGTCATCACCCCGATACAAAGGGAAAATCAATAGAAATCATCATCATCATCATCAGTACGTTATACTTGGGTTGTTCGTTTTCGGGTTTTATATTTTAACACGAAAGTGTTTTATGCCGGGATACACCAAGATTTCACTGACGGCATATCCGTCACGGAAATGACGGCAGTACACCTTCACTGAAGCGACCCGCCAGCAGGACGTCGCTCGCTAAGCACAACCACAGGACAGTCGCCAACCCGCAAATCATGCTCAGTTGCAGATTTCGCAGCACATTTCACTTTCGTGTCTTACTGATTCTTATAACAGAGGAATCAACCACAGTTTTTTATCACTCGCTGTAGCTACCGAACTTACTAGTAGGGTGACAACTACTCGCTGATCAGCAATATCAACAGCTCACTCCAAGGTAGTCACCGCTGTTAGAGATTCGTGTAAAATAGAGAAAGAGCGACCGATCAGAGCACTTGTCGGCTGTCCTGTCGTCTGCTGATCGAAGTTTGTTTTGCCCTTGTGCAGTTCGCTAAACGGACGAGCAAACAAACCTGGTGTGCACACATTTGTACAACTACAGAAACTTGCGCGAAGGAGCGCTGCTTTTGTTTTTTAGTGCACTGTAAGCGCGGCAGGTACAGCAGCGAAAAAAATGCAGTAGCCGCCTCTTTCAAGGTTAGGTCCACGCGCTGTACACACCTTCTTCACTGAGCATCTTATTCGTTTCAACTCTCAATTTTCCAGGCCCGTTTAAGCAAAGCACAATGATATTCTTTCCTTATGAAGGAAGTACACGCTAGTTCAGGGGCCTGCACGAACGAACAAGCGTTGACCCACACTTCTCTTTTGAAGGTCCTACGGTCTCTTGCTTGAAACAGTGGCACCAGCATTTACTATACTCGGTGACAACTTAAAAGAGTGGCACCGGAAGTTGCCGCTGTGCCGTATCACCGTAACCGGATGTTTCTCCGCGCGGCGCAAGTAGGGCGTTACTGGGAATATTTTGAACATGGCGTGAGCCGTTCCCGTGATTTTTTGGACTTAATATGCTTATAAACGACTCCAGTGACGACAAACAAACTGCGTGAGACAAGGCAGACGATATCACGCATTCATAGCAAACCCCTTTCAAAACGCGCGCGCACTGACTTCACGGGTCCGGCGCTTTGGCGGAGTGATACACTACATCAGGTGGTGCCATTCTTGAGTTGTAACTGAGTATAGTAGGCTGCACCAAATTGAAATAAAATTTTCGCGAACACCAATGTTGACAGCGTGAAACTCCTTGTTCACGCCGGCCTGGCGGAAGCACCACCCCTGCACAGTAGTCTTCTCTGCGCCCCCGCACGTCTCAAGTTCATGAAAAACGTGTTTTTTTCGTTGCGTGAGCAGTGGATGTGGCATGTCGGCAAAACTTTCGCGCCGATCCGTAAACAGAGCGAGCGACAGAACAGCACAGAACAAGACAGTGGAGAAATCGCGTGGAAAGGACGGCCTTCGCAACACTGCCGAAGTTGCCAGGGAGACGTCAGGTCGAAGCGCGGATCGAAACCTACCTACAGACCTTTTTAATTTCTTCTCTGGGAGCTGCTACTTTATCAGTCTGTGCTAGCGGCCCTGTAATTGACGCAGTCAACAGGAAGATAGAACTGCGCATGCGCAACACAGCCCAGAACATGTTGTGATCTTAAAGCCTGTGTGCTCGTCGGCTCGCGCACCTCTCCCAACATCGGACGACGGCGCAACGTTGGTCGCACCGTGTCTACACGCAAGAAATTACGTCATCAATGCATTCATTCAATGCGTAAATTCTTCGCACAGAAAAAGCAAGGCAGCAATGGCCCATTTAATACAGGATAGTGCATTCATGTTCCGTCGTCGACTCACCGCCAACCACATGATATCTGCGTGCTCTCTGTCAGCCAAAAGCTTCACAGTACGTCATTACAGAGTATTTGCGTACGTTCACGGCTTGCGTCTCTAGTGAGGAGGCAGGGTGGGCGCAATTTAGGCAAATGGAACTCAAGGAATACGGAATTCAGTAGTCTGCACGGTGAATCTCCATATTCCTTTCCATGATTTTCATCCACAATACCACACGCTCTAGTTCTGTCCAGGCTCCACTTTCTAGGAGGACACACAGTGTTGTGAGAAACGGCACAGGAATGGAGCTTATAGGAAAAAACACGACAAGCCTGATATGAGAGTGTTGGTCCACCATCATCATCACCTTCTTCTTCAATAGCCATCTTTGTATAATACTAAATACTATTCCACAATACTAAATAAAATAACACTAGAAATTCTGCGGGGACACTTAAGTCTGCTTGCGTTCACCAGGGGGCAGCCATCACGCTTTTGCGTTAAAGCCCGTAATCAGACTTAGGTGGCCAGAAGTATTTTTTCCCTAAGGGCACTTGAGCTTGTTTACGTGTCACTAGGGGAAGCCACAATGCTTCCGCATTCAACGTACCTAAGCAGACTTAAGCGCCCCGATGAATGTTTACTCGGGGCACTTAAGCTTGCTTACGAGTTGCTAGGGGAAAATGCTTTCGCATAGGTGGGCAGATTTGAGTGCCCCCCGAAATTTTTACTTGTGGCATTTAAATGTGCACATGTTACCACAGAAAAGCCATAATGATTTTGCAGTTAAATCACGTACGTAGACTTAAGTGTCTCGAGAAATATTTCTCGGGTACTTGTCTGCCAGGTACTTAGAATGCCCAAGCGCTATGGCTTTTCCTGGCGACACGTAAGCAGACTTAAGTGCCCCGAGAAAATGCTTTCATGAAAAGTGCGAGCCCACACGTATCACGGAAGCAAGGGGAGACGAAGCTCACCGTCCAAGGAGACGTGGGTGCCGAGTTGGTGGGCGAGTCGACGCTAACGATGCGGACCCGCATGGTGACGCCACGTCGGCGCATCACCACCGGCATGTCCTCCTCGTAGATGGTGCTCTCTTGACGCTGAATCATGGTCGCAGACAGATCGCTCAGGACGAGTCACTCGAACAAATTGAGCGCCTTCCGCACAAAGCGTGTAGAAGAATCCAGGAGCGTTCTCTTCGACACAGGCGTCAAATCACCACTCGTAACGTCCTCAGACGAGCGATGATCCCAGTCACAAAAGCCATCTCAAGAATATCTTCTTTTGGTTCACGAACGACTAGTCACTGAGACACTTTCGCCACGTGTTTGTACGCGAGTGAACTGTTCAAACTTTCCCGCCAAGTGTTTTCGTGATGCCTGTCGCCGGCTGTTGACACGAGCTGACGAACCGTCCTAAGCTTCCACGGAGCAGACGTTTTAAGAGAAGCCCTTCAGTTTTGGCCGACACAAAGTGCTCAGAAGAATTCGCACTGCTGTATGGCTAGCAGACGACGTTGCACGCAGCCGGCCGTTGGTACTTGCGCGAAGCAGAACGTTCCAAAAGGGCAAACTCCCTCCATGGCAGACGATTAAAACACGAACTCCGCAGACGATGCGACGAGTACCTGAATTCGCAGACGACGCAAAAGTTGTCACCACTCTCGACAAGCAATTCGTTTTCACGTTCGTCCGTGTTGCAAGGGACGTTGAACCGCGTTCGCCTTGGCAGACGTCGTGCTCAGTGAAGACGTACTCCGTAAAACGGAAGTCTTGCAGAGGTAGTCTCAATTGTACACACACTACGTATTCAAATATAGCAGACGACACGTATAGCGGCGCGGTGCGGCCGCGTTCCACGACGAACTGACGCGAGCAGAAGACACAGACGACCAAACAACGTATGCACACTACGCTATCGTGTGGGAAGCGTCGAAGCTGACGATAACCTCATATCGAAACGGGAGTTATCCTGTACCGGTGGCGCAGTTTTTTGCGTTTATAGTAGCACCACGGTAGTTGTCATCGGTTAAACAACACACGAGTAAGGGAAAAAAAAGTATCTCACGGCGCGCACACGCAAAAACACCTTTAGTCGCAAGAAATTCCAACGCGCGAGGGGGGCGAACTACGTCATCCCTTTATGCTGTTTAGGTTCGACGCCGCGGAAGTCCACGTTGGACCGGTAGCGGTGAAACAGCAGTGGTGCACTCCAATCTTAATCTGCAAAGTGGAGCTCTAAGAGAACTGCACTCAAGGGTAAGGTCGCGTTGCCAGCGGCCCGCGGAAGAAAATTCAAGTTGTGGTAGCTTGAGAGTCTTCGGCTTCGCGGACAAAAAAAACCACGCTAGGCGCTGTCTTTATGAGGTGTGACGCAGTACCCTTTGAAACAACGCCAGGTCTTGGGGACGACCTAAGCTTTATCGCCTGCTTTTCGCGGACCTCAAAAATAATAGCGCGATAACCTATCATGCAAACGACACTTGGAGTGGAGCTCTTCGTTTGCGGTTACGGAAAACCTTTTAAAAGTCCGGTCCAATCTCTTGCAAAGTTCATATATCTGCGTAGTTAAAAGAGGTCGAGACAACGCGTCTGCACTTAATGGCCCCAACAATTCGCCGACCCACTTAATCACAAAAATGATCCCCCGAGAAAAGAAAAAGCAAAGACGTACGTCGGTACACTGATATCAGTCAACAAAACAAGAACTGCAAGGCCGCGAGGAGCAAGCTTTGCTCATCAGCTAAACAACCCCGCCCAGATAACTGAGGCCGCGTTTATAGCTGCAACAGGGAATAGCTCTAACGCAGATTAAGCAAAGAGTCAGGGCGCAGCGCAGCTCCACTAGTCTTTTTATGGGACAACACCCTATGATAGCTGTGAATACAGACAGTGGACCCACTCCTCCCGCGCAGCGATTTCACCAGAAGGAGACTCTGCCTTTTATCAGACCGAGGCGCAGGATATCAAGCTGTCGCCGGAAACCGCGCGGCAGTTATAGCGGGAACGAACAGCTGACCCAAAGATACGAAAAACACAAGCTGAATGACGTCATTCAGCGTAGGAGCGAGTGATTGTTAGTGACTATAACTCAATTTCAACACGGGCTTTAACGAAGAGCACTCCACGCACTCCAAATAAAGCGCCTCTCTCAAAAATCGAGCTCAACGTACACGTCGGTCACAGTACATCTCGGCACGCGGGTTGGGTATAATTATAGTGGTCCACGCATAAAGGTTAATACACAAAATGCCGCGCTTCTATTAGCACGCTTCAGGCGGTGGGGTTCGGCAAAAACGCCCGGAACGCTAAAATGAGCGGATATTCCTCGTTCTACATCTGCTCGTGGTCGGATTTACGACTCGACGCGATGACAGCGGACCTGCGCTGTTCCTAACGAACCGCCTTGCGAAGCGGAAAAAGTTTGAATTTCCCGCTAATGGTCCCGGAAAAAACACGAAACGGAACTAAAGGAACACTTCAGTTTCGTATGCCAAACCTGTCAGCGGAAGCGATGGCGTACACACCGAGCGAATGCGAACACCCGACGACAGAGAGATCGGTATGTGTCAGCGAAAATGTCAATTACTCCGACGGCTTCGCAAGCAGTTCAAATCGACCAACGAAAACTCCTCCTACACTTTTCTTTCTTTTCTTCCTTTCCTCAGGGGGTAACAGTGTCGGCGACGTTTTTTCAAAACCACTTCGTGTCAATCTTAGCTCTAAAAGCACCCGGAAACGTTCTCTTTCTCGGTTAGCTGGCTGTCACGATGTTCAAACTCGAATCTTCGCAGAGACACAAAATTAAAAAGACGAGAAGACAGCAACGAAACCACGTTATCACCTGAGCAACACACCGAATGAAGTTTTCACTTGTTGGCGTAAGCGCACCCGTGAGTATCGGAAGCGCAAGGAGGCGCTTACAAGAAAAAATAAAAGCAAACGAAATATCCAACCGCTGCTCTTTCAGCACTCGATCAAAACGATCGCACAACTCGCGGGAACCGGAACAAACGTCTCGCTGTATCTCGCTCACCGCGAGATTTCTCGGAAAGACTAACACCCCAAACCTCTGTAAAAGCGCCAGGGAGAATCTCTAAGCATATACAAGAGAGGCACGATAACGAATCCGCGAGGAACGCCGATGAAGATGGAGATTTTGTTTTCCGTGTGCCGAGATCCCGGCGGACCAGTTTCTACCACACAAGAAAGCGGGAGCTTACGGATCGCCGACAAGTCCTCTGACGTCGAAGCAAGCGCCAAACAAAAACAAAAACAGCAGTAAAAGAACTCGGGAATATTTGAGAGTTCCACAAGCGTATACCGAGATATCCTGCCCAAGAGAGATGAACAGTTATAGCTTGCTTTAAGCCCTCTTCGGCCGGGCTCCAACGACGCGCTTTTACGACGTCTCCGAACACGCTCGTAACAGACACGACCCCAAAATCGCGCTCGCGTCTCGGATAGGCCTGAGAACGCTAACGGAAAGTCCCACGAGAGAGTCTCGACCCGCGCGGCACGCAAACGCGCGGTGTATGGCGCCTTTTCGCTTCGCAGAAGAAACACGGATCGCGCTTGTAGCCGAGATAAAGTCGAGCGGGCGACGAGAAAGGAAAAAAAAAAAAACTTTATCTCACGCTAGAGGGCGCTGGGAATTGTCGTTGGCGCGTTGTTGAACAACAGCCCGTCCTAACACACCTGCGGTCGACAGTCAGTAACTGCACAGATACTCGAATGTATTTTTTAAAGCGAAGTGTTCCTCGGCTCCTTCAACGGTTTCACAGCGAGCTGTTGCTGCTGCTTTCTGAACGAATGCGCCGCCGGGTACGCTGCCCGAGACAACGCACGCTTGCTCGTATGTCGGCCGCGCCACCGCTGGGCAGCCTTCCCCACTATGCACGATGCAACCTTGGTAGTTGCGCCGCTGTTTTCCGTTTCAGTCAAAAGCGGGAGCCGGAAAATGTATATGCAAAGCAGACGTTGCGCGCGAGGGCGGGAGAGGTTCAAACGAACGGAAAATGTAACTTCCCAAAAGCTTCTCAACGGCGGAAGAAGGCTATGTCGCAAGAGTTTCAAGAAGACGCGAGGGTTTTCAAAAGAAAGAAACAGCTCCCTGTAACGAACAGCCCACGCCAGGCGCTTCCACAATTCCCTTAGTTGCCCGTCTCCGCTAGCACGGGGCTGCTTTCGACGCTTCTTGCGAAAGCTAAAGCGGCAAATGACGTTAAAACGTCGTGTAACAGCATCCGGCGTCTTCGAAGTTCGCGCGCCTCTTTCACGCCAACCTGTCCGTTAAAATTGTGAGTGGGAGGGGAAGAAAAGCGTTCTCTGCCGTGGCGGTTTTGCGACTTAGTTTGTAAAGTGAAACGCAAACGGCGATGACTGCGGCTCTGGAAGGCAGTCCATTAGCTCCAAGGATTAAAAAAAGACACAGAAGTACTAAAAATTGTAGTTTGCTATGGCTGAAGAGCAAGCCGATACGGATTTGTTTATTTACGTCGAGTCCTATCACAGCGCCCGTTAAGAAACAGGTTTTTCGTGTCGTTTATAACGCTTGATGTTTTTCCCTTTAAAACTCAATGCATTCAACCACGCCGCCGGTGAAATACCTCCTGCTTTCTCAAAAAACAACGATTTTATTTTTAGAGTGCTCCCCCTGTTTTTGTTTTTCAATCCGTGCCTTTAAAGACGAACCCACTCTCCCTCGTATGCAGATCTCAGCGAGCGAACGCCATGCTCGAGAACAACCGCCTTAACCCACGCAATTAGCTCCCCTTCGCCTTTCCATTATTGCCAGCGTCGGTTATCGCTCGGCCGCCAACGCAATCTCCACGCTAACGTTAACGACGAACGCGCTGAACAGGTGCAAGCGACGACCTCACTCAATGCGAAAAACTGCCGTTATTCCCGACAACACCTCGCCGCGCCAATCAACCCCAGAAAGCTCGCCAGAGGTACGATATACAACTCGGAGCGCTTTCGCGTCGTCCTTTACCAAACGAAACGAAACACTTCAAACAACGGCTAACACAAACACGCTTTCGGAAACGAACGCGAACGTCGCCCGCACCGCTAACAAAGTCTCGTGAAGAACGCGGAGGTGGCGAGACAATACGCGTACAGTACGCGCACAATACGCGAAAGTGTGAACCGTTGGACAATAAGCGAGAGAACACCCGGGATTACGAAACCGGAGGCATCGGAAACGCGTAGCTCGAGCGAAGCTCAACGTTAATGCGTTCCCCGACGCTTAACGTCGGCGACGCGAACTGTATCGCAACCACGCGCTAACTAAGCAAACGGGCAATTGCGTGGAACGACCGAGAGCCCACGCAAACACCGTGGGCGTATTACAGTCCGGTGGAAGTAACACGCGAACTGCCTAACGCCGCGGAACTCCAGCGTTCTCGGTAACTTCTGGCAATATTCCTGTCACTTCCTCAAACGCGACGATACAAGCAGGAAAAAAATGTTTCCGCGGTGTAAAATTATTCCGCCTGAAGTCACGTCAGCACTCAACGACGTCGATAGCAAAGGCGTGATTGTACTCGACCGGTTTGCTACGGGGGCTGTGCCCCGCGCTCAATTATCGCAACGCCGCCTGTCTTATCCAGAAGCCACGTCGGGAAACGCGATCCGCTCGAACTTTTTTTGTGATTCTTTTAACCGCTGTCCGATGCTCTTTTCCACTAAAAAGAGGATATTTCCCCTGAGAAATAAAGACAGCCCGGAACGCGCTGATATAAACCAAAACTCGTACGCGGAAGTAGTCCTGTCTGATGCGAACGATTCAGCACTGAGGTTTCCCCAGATGGTCGGCAGACGCGAAGATTATCAGCACCGAAGCGAAATTTAATGCCGTGCAACGCTGAACACAAAAACGAGTTGTTATACTGTGTCTTTTCGACTGTCTACTGACTGCTTATAACTAATAAATCAAAACGCGAAAACACGGAGCAGCCGAGATGGAAATATAAGTTCTCCGAATAACTCGCGAGAGGAATAACTTTCCTGGTTTATTATTACTGTCGCGAAGGGAAATGAAACGACGAGATCAATTTTTTGTTCACCAAAAGGAACCTGACATGCCAGCGGCTTCGCGTCCCACGTTCAAGTCCGCTCAATAAAACTGCTTTTCTGTAATCCCTTGTCGATGTTTGCAGTTTTGGGGCAAGATTGGTCTTCGGTAATAAACCAGCAGCTAGGGAAGTTTGAAGTAAACGTTTTTTCGTTTGCCTATTCAACACGACAAGCAAGATGCGTAACAGGTCTTCGCTGCGCACGCAATTTCGGTCGCGGCAGACAAAAGTTTATTTACGCGACACCGGAGCCTTATTATTAGCAACCTCCTCCCCTTCACGCAGTTTCACTGAAATACGTGGTAAAATAGAAAGAATAGACGCCACTCAGCAAGTAAAAAATATATTCCCCAAATATTAACGGGATCTTAAGATAGTTAGAAACAGGAAATTGACTTTGCAGTAAGCGGAACTTCGCTAAAAGCAGGATTGTCTAATTTCCCTGCACTACACAGTTGGAAGCGTGGAAAACTTCGAATAGAACTGTAATTGAAACCACGCGATTTTGTTAAAGCGCAGAGTTATTATTGTTTGTCTCGTCACTTGCAATCGCTATTTTTAACGGTTACGGGTTCAGAAAAAAAACTTCCGTCTCACCCGGCACTGACTATGAGGATGCTATTCTGCTTCCTTAACCTAAAGCTCTCGCCACCTATCCGATTAGTGTGTTGGCATTCAATTTGGTTCGTCGGGATCCCCGGCCACGAACGCGACTGACTGCGCGCACCCGGAACGTACAGAATCAGAAAGCGGGATTAAGGCGGAAGAGCTTCGGGATTTCCGCAACGTTTGCGTTTCACATGGGCGGATACCTCGCGGAAGGAGCTAATGTAAAGCTCGGCACTTCGCTTAAGCTTATAAAAACCGCACGGTTGGCGTGGCACTAAAGTACGCACCGGAGCAAACGTGCGCTTAGAACCTTGAAAGTTTGAAGAAAATGTCGCAAAACGAGCCGATTTTGCAGTCAGCGGGAAAAAAATGGGGCTTACTGGGAAGCCGAAGTTAGATTCACACGAAATTCCCGCTTCTTTACTTTCTTTCTACGGGAAAGACGCAACTTAAACCAGTCAGCCACCTCTACTATAGCAAGACAAAAAAATCTGATTTACTGTACTTGAACGGGGTTAACCACTGCCAGAAAACCAAACACGCTTGCTAATTAAATATCAGCATGATTAGGCTCGAGCTGAGACCTATTAGATGATGAAATCACGGTACGTGGACTTGCTTCACGTGCGCCTAACGTGCTAACAAAACGAGTTATAAAAAGACATAAAATTCATCACAGCCATCACTTGTTTAGCAGTTCCGTTAATTACTGAACATAGCCCAAGTACTTTTTTTCTGTTTTAATGATCGAATTCAGTGAGCAGTGGTACAAAAAGTGACTTGAGATGCTCAATCCGGTGTTTTTCTTCTGACACTCTCCGCCAGCCTCGTGTGTGTGGGTATTAATTTAATGAACAACAAACAACGCAGAAAGCCTTTCAGGCGTCTCCTCAGCTACTACGCCTAACAGCAGCGCCCGGGCGAAATCCCCGCGAAAAGGTTTCAACACGCCGTCAGAAGCTCGCCAACAAGAACGCGAAGCTCGCCGGCAAATGAGAGAAGAATTGCGCTTACCTCGACGAGACAAAAAGCTTCTCTTTCAACACAACCGTCGCTTCCACTCAACTTCGGCGCGCGGTTAGCGCGACGTGATTATGGAACGGAGAAGCACGTTCAAGAAAACAAACCTTATCTCGAGCACAGCAGCGTTCGCCAGACGTTGAAGCCGGCTCTCGAACGGCTGAAGCTATTTGCGCAGTCGAGGCGATGACTTGGAAGCCGCGACGCTTCCCCACTCCGAACCCACGGTAGAAGTACAGCAGAAGATACGGTATTTGGGAGGAGGGAGAGGGGTAAAAAAGCGTAGAAGGGGAAGCTAACAAGACAGGTAGAAAGCGCCGCTTCGCTGGAAGGAAACTGGCGCGGACAAACAGAGAAGACGTTGCCGAGACAGCCTCTAGGCTGGAGCCGCGCACTCAAGGTATCCCTCCTTCTCTCCCAGAAAGATACCGAAGAGGGGCGAAAAATGCGCACACGAGAATAGGAAGAACACGAAGCGGCAGCGAGGCAGAAGTCGAACGACGCAAAGAGAGAAGTTTCGAACGCGATCCGTCAAACGCCCGACGTCTCTTACCCCGAAGAAGTGGCAGACGTCCAAGCCCCGCTCACTTCCCGAGATTTTTTTCCGAAGACGAAAAGAAAAATCGAAGAAAAAAATGGGAAGACGAAAAGTGTGGATAGAGGTGTTCAGTTGGAAGTAAAGAAGCTAGACGTAGCAGCGTTACCCGGCTGACAACAATGTTCGATGCACAAAAGCGCCGATCAACGAAACGATAACCACGAATGTGTCGACAACATACGCACACGGCAACGCTGATGACGTTAAGCAAATACCGGTTTCCGAAACCGTTGTTTGCCGACTCTTATCGGCACAAAATGTGCGCTTCGCAATCGATGCTGCCGACAGCACGTGGAGGCGCAAATATTAATGGTTCCCTGTAGCTTATTCCCAGTGAGTGCACTTGGCGAAGAAGCTACAGCAGCGAAGCCACTGCGAACGCACCTTACGAAACACACCTCAAGGCTTTAGAGAGATAGAAAGGAAAAAGAAAAGAAACAAGAGTCGCCGCCGTACGGAAGAAAACCTTCCACTTGTCGGGAAGACGACGACACAACCCAACGCAGACTTTTCTTCTATCCGTACGGACGAACGTGTTGTACGAATTCGGACAACAAGACCGGCCTCTTTCGAAGCGTTCGATCGGCAGCACTTGGCCCTCGCGAAGAGTGCTTATGCAAAGAAAAATAGCGAATAAGAAGGGCAGACGAGCACGCAAAGAAGCACGTTGCAAAAACGCTTCGACCGGCGCCAAATTGAAAGGGACAGTCGCTACCTGGGAGTCAGAAAATTCGCGCCAACAAAAATGGCGGGAAAAGAGGAACCGCCTTTCCCGCGCAAATGCACGACAGGGAGCGGAACTATTTGGAGCGCTCGAGGCGTTCTTAGCAACTTGCCAGACTAACCGCGTCTCTTACTCAATTATTTCGGGACAGCTGTCGTTACAATGTGCACGAAAATGTCTTCAAAAATAAAAGGCTGCGGTTATACTTTTGGTTAAGTGCAAATGGGACCGTAAATTACGTGTAGCTCCGCCCACCGAGCGCGGGTTGGGGCTAAACGTGACGCACGCACCGGGTTCTATAGAGGGAGGGATTCTTAACTTTTCTTTTCTTCCTTTACAGATTGCGCCACCATTGGAAAGTGATGAGGAGCTGTCACGAAACCCGGTTGTCCCTTAGCAACGAAATCCGGGGAAACCGAATCCGGACACGGTTAGGGAAAATATAACTAGATATTAGAAGCGGTAGACGTATAGCTTGTTTTTGTGTTCCACTGAAGAAAAAGTAACGAACGAGCTAAAAATAAAAAGGTTTAGAACCGATGTATCCGAGAGGATAGGTTCAGAAAAGCAATGGGTTTCGGCTGGTACCGGCGTAACTTTAGAGGAAACGGGAGTTTAAAAAGGAAATCCCAGTCCGAGAAGCAATAAATGTCCGGTAGCGAGATTTAAAGCGCCATGGAATGCACTGAAAACAAAAAAGAAGGCCGTTCGGCTGCTTCAGAACGGAACTTCGGAAAGGTTAAGGTTAACCGGACAGGCCACGATCTCTTATACAAGAAGTTAAAGCGAGTCGTATCGGTGTCCGAGCGGATATCGAAACGACTCCAATAAAACACACTTGGACATGGATTAATGTGTCACAATGGGTTTTGTGGCAATGCGGTTTCGCAACGCGAAAGGGTTGCGTCCCGGAACGCAATCAATTACGCGCTAACTCGGATGCCTTAATCGCTGCTTCTACAGGCTCCAGGAACACTATTTGGAACGCGGGTTCGTTAAGACCTCTAAAATAAGTGTTCCGGAGTCACAAAAGAACGAGAAAACCCTCGTTGATGCGTCTCACTCGTTCTCTCTTGGTGACTAAGAAAGTATAACAGTAAATCACACAGCGGAGATCTTTATTATCTGCTTCGGTAGGACCGACTACCGGAGGAAAGCGTAAAACAAACACAGGTAAGCTTGTACCTGCCTTCGAATGTGTTCTGTAGTTATTTTTATGTTGTTGTTGTCGTAGCAGCGAAAGCTATTTCGACAAACGCCACAGCGTTGCTCAAAGCAACAAAGCAACTCCCAAAGACGCTGACGTAATTAGTGGACGATTAGGCTTAGCGTTAAACAGTCGCCACGGTAGCCAAGCGGATACAGAGTTCACGCCAACTCGAAGATCCGGCTGTTACATCGAAGAGTCCACCCCTGTCTTCCCAAGATGCCGCGCTTCGGTGCACCCGGGGCTACCGAGGATAATCCGGCCACGTTCTACGGCGAATAGATTACGACAGACGCAGGGATTACACAGAAGCCGAAAGATGGCCGCGCTTCGAAACTCCCCGTTGCACGGCCGAAGGCGAGAGGTTAATTGGGAGCAAACGAAACAGCGCGCGCACTGGCCTAATTGCTGCTCGAGTCGCCGAAATGAGAGCGCCGTCCGATTCGGTATCTCGGACGAATTAAGCCGCTTTCGCGTTGTCGTTAGGGGGGGGGGGGGGCGAACTTAACCCGAGAAACTTATTCGGCCGCCAAGATTGATCGAGTAAACGGCTTCGTTCCCGGGGCCAGAGCGGACGACACAACGGCGGAGGGGCAAAATAGAAGTCCCGTAGGCCTTTGCTAATCGGATATATCTCGAGCGATCAGTCGGCGGTAATGCGTCCGGAAGGCGACACCTAGAAAATGAGGTTGCCAGAAGGTGGAAAACGGAAACGGGTCAAGGTAGCGTACACGTTGCAGCTCGACGTAAATAGGCTTACGAGTATACCCTGGAGTCAACTAAGTACTCTACTTCTCGATGGGAATTAGTGAAGGAACGTTTACTGCGTGAAACTAGAAGGTCTCGGAGCGTGCAGGAGTTTTCTGGGACGACTATAAAGCGGTTATGTCTGTCGGGATCTCAGTTATCTTCTCGCTCGCTAAGCCGATTATTTAAATACGCTATTTCGCGGCGTAACGTCGATTAAGTTGAAATGTATGGACGTCGAAATAAAGAAGTCATCGTCACGCCAGGCGAAAGATTTCGAATGTACGCATCTAGTCCGCGAAAATACGACTTTAAAGACGTCTTCTTACGGCGAGCGGAATGACTTTTAAGAAAATGACGGCCGAAAACGTCAACCCGTCTCACCAGCCGACAAGAAGAAAAAGAAATGTTACCAGCAGCTCAAAATATTACGCGGATATTTCGTCCAGGAAAAATATATGAAGAGAAAAATTAAACTGCCCGCAGCCCTTTCCCAGGGGTTGTATGCACGACCGATATCCTTGAGAATCTCAAGAGAAGACAAAGGTTATAAAGCAGCGGAAATGGTTCACAAATACGAACACATGTCAGGGCTTCAATGAAATAGAAAAGAATAGCACGTTAAACTTTAAACAAGTGATCATTCAATTAGTGGAAAGCTAGGACGCGATTCCTCTGCTTCGTTTCAGGTTCTACCCGCGAATATATATAAAAAAGTTGCAACGATAAAGGACGATTTGCGCACAAAGTGTGAAAGGAAAAGAATTCTTCTTAACGTTGGGAAGCTAAACCGACAACGATTGGTTATCTAGACGTCTAATAAAGCAACGCGGAGCGGCGCGAACACAACGGTATATATCAGACTAAACAACGGCGTGCGCTGCGTATCTCCTGCACAACCGAGCGCACAACGACAACGTTTGCTGACGACACCCGGACGAACGACCGGTGTTCTGTATCAAGTGAAGCGCGTAACCGTTGCCGAACGAGCTCCTTTCGCAAAGCGCGTATGCGAGCAGCGGATAAGCAAATCTCGCGTAGCGTGAAATTATTCGGGCATGTCGTCTTCCTGTCGGTTTTCCGCTCCCTGTGTGCACGTTCCGTTTTCCTGCGAGCAGACGACGACCCGGGAACGCCGGAAAAACGTCGCGGAAAAAATGCCAAAGAGATCCGGCCGTTTCTTTCGAAACCGCTAGTTTCGTACACGGAAACAAACCTAAAAAAATATCTCCTTCGGATGCCCCAAATGACGACTTTTTAAAAAAATCTTACGCTAAATGCCGCAATTGAGGGCTTGGATTTTCAGAAGAAACCTTACCGAAGCAAGCGTAGAACGGTATAAGGTTATTCCAAGCAGTTTTTTTTTTTCTCTCTAAGCGAAGTTAGAATCGAGGCTTAGCCACGGAGACCTCCCAGCTAACCCCAAAGAGCCACAGTTTTCTTACATCCTACGTTACCTCCACTGCAAAATTTGCTCGTGTTTCCTTTCCTTTTATTATTTTTCCAGTTGCAGTCCCTGCTACTACATGACGCAAAGTTGTTGCGGGGGTGTCAACAGGAACAACTCTGATCTTCCCTCCCAACTCGCCACACTTTCCGCTCTATATAACCGAGCTAATCGAAATCTTTTACAACACTGCACCGCTGGTAAGAGAACGCGATAAAAAAGAAATAAAAAGTACCGGCCCCAGGGTACTTCCTTGTGGCACGCCCCCTGCAGCGAGCCACAAACTGCGACGGTAAACCACACAACAGGACACACGCTTCGCCGCGGGCTTGGAGTCGTTCCGAGGCCAATAAATCAATCTGATCGAATTATCATCGACCGCTCGCCTGGGGGTTAGAACGGCGGGGAGGTATCTGTCGAGAACGCTTTATATACCTTTAACGAACCCTCTGGTGAACACGGAGACAGTGATCATCTTATGTTTCCGGTCGCTGTACGGAGTCACGAACTCTCGGAAAGGGGCGGGCGCTGTGGATCTCGACAGAAGCGCAAGCACACTGTTATTGTGCGAGAAAAAACAAACAATCTTGCCTTGCAAAAAGCTACGCCAAAACCTGTCGTGAGCTTCCGGAGAGTCCGCCTGTAGCTGTTCGATCAACGTCCCGGGGAAGTTTTACGTGAGAAGATACAACAGCAGAAAAGCGTCAGCAACGCGGGAAAGGTTTCAGCGGGAGAGATTTGAACGAAATACTTCTCCAACCTTTAGAGTACAACTGTACAACTACGTGTGGTCTGGTTCCCAGTTCCTCCGCGTATTGCAGCAGCCAGTTCTGAACACGAATTCTGCTGAGCACACTATATCACACACCTTTTTTCGTTTTTGATGTCTCTAGCGTGCTACGAGAGGCATTGGTTGCAGTTAAAAAGGAAACCAAGAATTATCAGTAGGCCAATCAATTTAGAGCCCATCCGATTACCTCTTACGAGTTAATTATTTTTTGGCAAACACCTACCCGAATTCGAAGCGAAACGCACGAAGGTAGATCGATTCCTCATATAAGGCTGCAGTTAGCTGAAGTAAGGAACCGAAACGTTCGCGAAGCGCTGCTTATTGTTAGCGTTATCAGACAGGACAATGCACAAGATGCTCAGCTTTAAAAAAAGCCCTCTTTTAAGCCTGTGCAGTTAAACGAGAGATTAATAGTTACCGAAGTCGACAGGCTCATTCTATGAATACTTAAATATCTCCAAAGAACAAGTATTCACCAGCGAACCATCGATTAGAACTCTCAAGGCGTGCGCCAGCCGAACAGGAAGCCTAAAAGCTCGTCGTAGACGCTTTGAAGAATTTGATATTGAGGGTTTAGAGGAAGTTCGAACACAGGACGCCCGTAGTGATGGAACGCGTCGATGCAGTTAATGCCGCCTCGCAATATCGATTCGAAAGCTGCCTCTCTAGGACGTCGGGGGAATAAATTACGGAATGACGCTAGCGAGTGCCAAGAGGACGTTAGCGCAATGCCGTAAAATCGCTATCTAACGTTAAGGAAGCTTATTCGCGTCAAGCTCGCAAATGCGTAGCGGTGCCGTGCGTGTACTGAACAACGTGAAACGCGCACAAAGATGCAGTACGGAACTAGGATTTCCACTCCACGGGTACAATATCGAGATTCAACGGGGGTACGGTAGATCTATGAGGTTATGTCAACGGACACGCACAAAAAAAAAAAAAATCCAAGCCGCGTCGCCACTTTAAGAGACGTTTCGGAAAACTTCCACGATGAGCACCTCTTCACCGTGAGCGAAAACGGCCACTACCACTGAACAACGTAACACGGTTGCACGACTGACTCAAAGCACCACTTCACTCAAAGCACCACCAGCACCACACCGCGATGCACCAAGTTGCGCCGAACACAGTTCACTGCGAAGCGACGACGTTGAGCGGCGGTTCGACGACGGGTGTTGACGTTGATACGTTCGTGTCTGACGAGTACAGCGCGTAAAGCACACGCAAAAGGTTTGTAACACCTCCTTATTAAGAAAACTTTCTGCGAAATATAACCAGCCAGGTAATTCACACCTGGATTCAATCCAGACTGGGCAAGTAGTCACGCCTGCCGCAGACAGCGTCAGCTCGCCGATTCAGGATAGCCGGCTGACGGGACGACTCGAGCAAACGCACCACAACGCCGCCTAATCACTAACACCACCGCGTTGAACAGAAAGCTGAGGCTCAATGTCGCCCCTCACCCGCCGGATAACGACAGCGAGTGTTAATGACAGGTGCTTAAACCGCTATATTCGCAAATAGCGGGCAAACACGTTGCATCAGCCACACGTCGGCGACGTCTCCGAGCAACGGTGCCGAGCGTCGTTGCACACTGAGGTATCGGATACACCACCCCAACAGCAAAGTCACTCAAAAGTTTCGCCCGATCCAAACTGGCAAACACACACGAGGCAAAGTTAAAAAAAAACTGAAAGAAAAACAAAAACGCGCACACAGCGAGAAAATTAAAACGACGAGCCCAGAAACCACCAAGCAGAAGGGGATTCCAGGTAGTGCGGTGAAGCGAGCGTCGCAGGCTTCGCCAAGACGCAACCTGAACGCCAGCGCGCGAGACGCTGCAGTTCAGGTGTGCGCGCGAAAAAGTTGTGCACGACGCGCGTGTGCGTTCGATTGCGTTGTGCACGGGCGTCGCTGGCGAAGCGCTCCCCGGGGGGCCTTCAGCCTCTCCCAGCCTCCGCACACCCACAAATGCCGGTGCTCCGGAAGAGGGAGGGGAGGAAGAGGGGAGGAGAAGAGCAGGCGGCGGAAAAGAGAACAGAGAACGGAGGAAAAGGAGATTGCGAAACCGAAACTGGAGCATCGACAACAGGAGAGAGAGAGATGGGCGAACGGAACGCTTAGTGGCGGCCGCGTGCTGAACTAGGTAAACGCGGAAATTCAACGCGGGAAAAGCAGCTGGAAAGAGGCCTAACCAAAGTCGGTGGTATTTACGCGGTTAATAAGCTGAAGCCTCCTCGTCGACGCGCCGTGCTTCGGTGTTATCGACGACGGGAATGTGTAGCGGAATGTGCTGCTTTTAGAACATGACCAGCGGCACACCCCAAGGTGCTACCCTGACCCCTACGTTGTTGTTCTTTATAACGTTCCTGGGTGTCGACAGCGTGCCTTGGACTGTTGAAAGAAAGGAGCCACGGCAGAAAAGAGGGGTGATATATGGTCGCGTGCCAAGGTGTCATTTGGATACTTGCTTCATTGCGTGTGCTTTCGCGGTGTTATATGGGCTGGGCTCCTATGCGTGCCGGTATCGAATGGCGGGTACGTATTGACATGCCAAAAACCACACCACTGCGCTTGCCTATCTTGAGTTTTCCTTTTTTTTGAAATCCCCCTTATCGTGGCGTTGTGCAAAATACTTTTTATTCAAAAACTGTTTTTTTTACTGCCATTAAATTCAACAAATGTGAACCGAACGTACAATCACAGAAAACAAAATTTGAAAGACTGATTGTTTCGTACATCAGTACGAAACCATCAACCCCCCCGCCCCCCTTCCTAGGCTTCCGCCCATTCGCACGCTCACGCGCGCTTGCAGGCACAGTCATAACCCATACTATGACCACTACTAACTAACCGGGATATGTCTAATTCCTTCCAAGTAATTCAAAGCGATTTTTCAAGTAAACTGAGAAAAGTACAAGCAACTTCCGGCAATTCGAAGTGAAGTACAAGTAATTAAAAGCGCATTCGAGCAATGACAAGTACTGTGAAGTAATTTAGTTACATTACAAATGAATTCAGTGGGGATTCGGGTAATCTCATAAATTGAGTCATTCAAATTGATTCAAAGTGAATTTCAAGAAAATTCTACGATAATTCCAAGTACTTTTAGTTGATTACACGTAATTCCGCGTAACTGTACTTAATTTTGCGAGTACGTCTACCAAGACCAACAATGCTTCATAATTAAAGCCAACCATCGTGCTATCCGGGAATTTAAAAGCATTGCCCTTGTTTAATAGAGTCACTGCAGTAATAGCACTGCTAGCTACTTGCTCACGAAATATTTGACGTTTAACTACTGCAAAATACTAAAAAAAATTACAAAACAGATGTGATATTAAAACATCTCCCATACAACAGCAGCAGCAACAACAACAAAACGTCGTACTCATTCGCCAGCCTACCAACATGATAATGGAGGGTTCGAGCATATTCCAATCGGCTTCTACCGGTCAACAACTGTGTTTCCACATTCCGAAACTACGCCTAATTTTAAGCCGGACACACCAGAAATTTATTAAGTCACCGCTTGAAAGCTACACTTATTCTTCGCACTGCTTCGTTGATTGATTGATTGATTGATTGATTGATTGATTGATTGATTGATTGATTGATTGATTGATTGATTGATTGATTGATTGATTGATTGATTGTGAGAGTTTCACCGCGCCGACGCTACACAAGCGATGAGTTGCGCTGTAGTGGAGGGCTCCGGATTAATTTTGACCACCTGGGGATCTTTAACGTGCGTCCGTTTATCTCTCTCTCTCTCTCTCTCTCTCTCTCTCTCTCTCTCTCTCTCTCTCTCTCTCTCTCTCTCTCTCTCTCTCTCTCTCTCTCTCTCTCTCTCTCTCTCTCTCTCCAATCCTCGTGCCTACGGGCATTCTCGCTATTCTCCGGTGCCAGAAAAGCGGCCGCCGCGGCCGGGAATCGAACCCGCATCCTTGGGCTCAGCAGCACAATGCCTTAGCCATTGCTTTGATGACGCGAGCAAGCTTTTTATAGCATTGAGTTGAATGAGAAGAGTATATGTTTACGGGAAGCTGTCGTGACTTTTCCCGGACCTTTCACGTGAAGCAGAGTAGTACGTTACGTTGTGCGGTCACACAAAAACATGCTCTAGAGTCTCGACAGTCGCGAAGTTTACTATACGTCAGTAGTACGTTTAGACTTATCTTGAAAAGGACGAACTCCACCTTATGTGGGAACGCTCGAGTCGAGAAATGATGCATGGAAAAGGTTCGGGGAAACGCACTACGGTTAGTCTATTAGTATTACCTTATAGATGTATTATAACTTATCTTAGATGACCTCAATCATGTAGATATCGTTTTATCATTAACGGCGAAAACTCCTGGCGCGACTGAGTAACATCATGCTTCTAGTTCCTTCTCTGTATGGACCTCCATAGTACTTTTTTGTTACTTGGCTAGTTTTTCACCTTTTAGCGTTACCCCTGTCCACAATTGAAGCGAGAAAAATTGTCAGCGATTCCCAGCCCGCAATCCGCAACTTCACAAAGGGGAGAGCCTCCAGCGCAGCACTACGAGTCCTTGCCCTTTAGGACAAGAACGTAGACATCAGAGACAGTTTAATAAGGACACCCGCACATGCGGCGCTGGAGGGCAACGAACGGGCCAACAAGGATGCTCGAGCATTCACCTGTAACCTTGGTGTTGTCGGCCCCGCCGATAACACCAAGGATCGCCTGTGCACCTACCTACCGGGAGTCGGTACGTGCTCGATCAATACAGACGCGAAAGACGGAAATACATTGCAGCCGACCCCTTGCTGACACAAAACGGGAAATAACATGGAGACGTCTCCAGACTAATAGATACCCAAAGTAACAGATACAGCCACTTTCCCCCAGAAATTCACGACGGTAAATGCAAACAATGACCCCAGGCTGCGAGTTTGGCCATCTGCTCTGGGAATGCCCTGCTATACAAAGAACAGACTTTAGCAATCCAGAAGGAACAGTCATAATCAACAGCAAAGAGCAGTGGGAGACCTCGTGCTGCTTAGGGAGGACCCTGACATCCAGCAGTGACCCGTCCAGGGGACCGAAGACACCGCTAGGAGCCAAGACATCCTTGCTGTCGTCCGAAGCACACCGGCGCTAACTAGGCCTTTCCTCTGGACACAATAAAGTTACTTACTCCTCGTCCGCGATATTTAGCTGTGTGGCGCACGATAGAAGACGTAGAGGAGTGAAAATAAAATGTGGTAGGGAAGTAAGAGAAGACGGGAGACATGAAAATCAAAGTTAGTAGGTAATACAAAAGGAGCCATCTTGTGGGAGGGCAGGCATGAGGCATGTTATGAGTCCATCTACTCTACCTATCCCAGGTCTACCGTTTGAAACGGGTACTTATTAACCGAGCATAATTATTCTATGTTTCAGTAAATATAATAGGCAACAAAGTTACTTTGCTCTACCATGGAGTACATCTACACCCCTCCCACCCCCTTCCCCCCTCAGCAAAAAAAAAAAAAAAAAAATGAACAGAACACGAATAGATCTGCGATAATCAGCGGCTCCAAAAAGATTGCTCTCTAAATATTGTCCAGGACACCTCTCTAAATATTGCCCCTACCTGTTGTCCAAGACACCTCTCTAAATATTGTCCCTACTTGTCTAGCCCTTGTATCTAGCCATACAATCTCCTATTGTGTATTACAACCGCGAAATCACACTTGCGTTACCCCGGACAAGAGTCATGTCCCGCGCGTTTTCCGACGAGTCGCCTGTTTCGCGTTTCGTCCAACACACAAGCCAGACTCCCAGCAACCTCTTATCTAGCCCACTCGTTATCTCTTCAATACGAAACAACCCCCTCCTCTCCCGCGCCTTATTGCAGTAATCAACGAATTGTTTACGGCGACCGCGCTTCGGCGATATCGGCGGCGATTAATAACACCGACAATGAACGCCGCGGAGGGGACGCTATCGACGCCACGCGAAGGCCCGTAGGTGCAAAGATTTATGGTGGAACACACTGTACAGCCCACACCAGCAGATAGAGAGATAGACGGGGAGGGCGAGCGAGAGGGAGAAAAGCGTTTCAGCCAAGTCTAGTCCCAACAAAAGCCAAGGGTGCCAACGTAGGCCCGTAAGCCAACACCTCTAATATCAAAAGACCCCTCATTAGGCTTTCCCTGGACAGCACTCTGCCGATAAGAGCGGCCCGAGTTTAAAACAACAAACACAAAGTATTTTGTAACGCTTAGGCAACGCTTTTCCACCAATCGCAAGGCCGGTACAAGGTTGCGCAAAGCATCGACGGCCTTCTTATCAACACGGAGTTGCTCCGCAGCAACAACTCGGCTCCGCCCCCCACAGACTGTTAGCATCACTCCGCAAGCGTTGCTTTTCAAAGCACCGCGCGCACGCAACACGAATTTCTGCGCCCGAAAAAGCCGGGCGGAGAGAAAGTGGGGTGAAAATGAAAGAAAAAGAGAAAGAACGACGGCGGAAAGAAAGGGGAAGCGGCAGGCACGCGCCAGCCGCAGCGCGCAGTAAATCATGTCCGCGAGCGGGTTTATTGTTATGGGTCGCCCAGCCACGAGGAGTCCTAAGCGCACGCATAACGAACGCCGCAAGGGCGGAGCCACTGCGCTTGGAACGGCCAAGACGTGACTCTCGAAAACGCGGCAGGCGGCACTCGACGGTGAGGGGCGCGGTCAGTTCTGTGGCGCGGTTGAGCGAGCTTTTCGCTGTGAACGTTGCGGAGGAAACGAGAGCTTCGCAAATATCCGCTTGACAACGCCGGTGAGGTTTCTGGCAAATGACAGTGAACACTCGTCGTAACGAATTCCTCGCGGCAGAAAACGCTTAGATTCGGTTGTGAGCATATAAGACTTGCGCAGCTTCAGTTCCACTCTGGCCGGGGGGCTGAATCGAATCACAGACAGAATGTATAATAAATTCGCTTTTCACACACACAGACAGACAGACAGACAGACAGACAGACAGACAGACAGACAGACAGACAGACAGACAGACAGACAAAAATTTCTGCGTGTAAGTAGACCAAGTAGGTAAGTAGTAGACCAAGTAAGTAGACCAAGAAAAAATTATCAGTGGCTTAGCTCGGCCATGCCAGGATATACGTAGCGTGAGCTAAGGTTCAGCTGGTTATTCTTAGGTTTCCTGATTGTCTAGGATTAGGTGATTATCATGCTTACTGCTGCTAAAACGATTTACAATCCAATCCAATCTAATCCAATCCAGTCGCGGCGGCGGCGGCTTCGGCACGTCAGCTATGCGCCGTGAGATGGCACTGCTCCTCGCGCATGCGCAGCACGGCTATCCAGGAGTCACGCGAAACTGCTACACCTCGGCCAGTGTAGCTCACGTTACAAAACTACCGTCTTTAAAATTGCACGAACTTCCCACGAACTCAGTTATGCACGAGCCGCATTAAAGTCGTCTTCACTACTACACCCAGGTGCACTTCTGAGAAAACATCCCCTCCACGGGAAATAAACACAAGCAGTCCGATATCAAAGTATGAACGCCCTTGTGTCTCTTATGAAATACCTTCATAACACCCCACGCGTCCTTTAAAGTACGCTTTGCTAACGTACACGAGTGCATTGCGAGGAAGACAGCTTCTTTCAGGAGCAGTATTGGTGGTTTTGTGTGAAAACATGATCATACGCTGCTTTATAAAAATAATTTTCGTATGTGGCTGAAGTGTGACACCTCAAGCTTTACAGATGGACATAGACGGGCCTCATTGTTGAGCTCACATAGAAATTCTTACGCGCTTAAAATTTCCACCAAAGGGGAATGCAAAAGTCAGAACGTGTTTTGGAAAAAATAATAATAATAAGGCCGGTAATAATGCCACATAACTTTCTCCGCCCAAGCCTATTAACAGAAATGGCTAAAAAAGGTACGGGATTTTTGGAAGCTTTACTCTAAACTCGGTTAAACTAAAAATGTGTATTTCCGAATCCCATACACCTCTCAAAAGCATTTTAAGTGATCGCACAAGTTTCTGTGCCAAAAAAAAAAAACGCACACGAATGACAGAAAATAAATTCAGTTTCAAAAAATTTACCTACATACGAGGTCAAAACGGTTAAACATATTCTCGAAATCCTCCAAAATTTCTTACGCTAGTAAGGTTTCATAATAGCCTTTGCTCAGCCCAAGACCTATCATTGAAGTTTTATAAAAATTGTTCAATTTTATGAGAATTTATCGCCCCAGTAGGTTACAAAAATTAGACTTCCCAAATTCATCAGCATCCCTCAGATCTGTAAAGTTATTCGGAAACCTTTTGCACCCGAAAAGAAGATTACTCAAAGGCCAACAAAAATACGCTTCAGGATTTCTAGAAATTTAACTCACTAGAAGTTGATAAATAATCCACATATCTCCAAAGATGCCCGTAAAACTGTTAAGTTGGCTTTCGCGTCTGAAGGTTTCTGGTGTGAGTATGTATAAGAGAATTTTACTTAGCAAATAAATTTTCTGCTAACAACACCAAACGTGTTTTCAGAAATCAATCAAAAATTTCCTGTGCCAGTAAACTTACACGATTGGTATCTGCGTGTACGGGTCACCCATACGGGTTAGGAACAAATTTCAGGACTTGCACAAATTACCCCCTCCCCCCCTTCCCCATCCATAGCACCTGGTTTATCGGAACCATCGCGCCATCAAAACCACAGGTCCTATAAGCACTAGGTTTGGAGATTTCACTCATCTCAAGATGTGGATATTCAGTAAGGGGGGAAGTTTGAAATTTTGACCGCTACAACTACAGCAGTCCCAGGGACGTAGCCAGAAGGGGGGAAGGGGGGAGGGGGGCTCGAACTCTTACCGAAATTTTTCCAGCCAACACGTGCGCCAGACTTAGTGCTCCTTTCGGCAAATCCTCTCCCTTCCGATAACCCGAAACACCATCCGAAAAACGTTTCTGGTTACGGCCCTGAACAGTCCCATTTCTTAAAAGAAAAATATACGAGCGAAGAGGCGTAAAAGTGCTAGCTCTGCATATACTGGGAACCAGTGGCGTAGCCAGGGGGGGGTTTAGGGTGTTCAAATTTTTATTGATAGATATTTCTGTTTCTTCCTTTCGAGGAAACGTATATAAAATGTACTGTTGACTTTCTAGAACTGTATATATAATCACATTTGGGTGAAGGCACAACACCCCCCCCCCTCCTCCCCCAAAATAAATTTCTGGATACGCCACTGCTGGTAACTAAAGGCTTCCACAGCGCAAGACACGAGTTCCTTGCTGGTTTACTAGCGTAAAACAGGCATCAAGTAAGTAAAATCTCGGAATAACAAAATCGATTCATTCGAAGCGTTTCACCTTCTCTATTGCAGTAGACTGAGAGCTATCCATTACCGCTTTCAACGAATTGCCGTTCATAACGAGGCCAGAAGACTGCGATATTACGAGGGTTTACTACTTACAACGTATGGCGAGTTGCTAGGACAAAAATGAAGGCAGTTCCACTCAACATGAGAGCAGTCGGAAGTGCAAAGAAGTGGTTCGCCTAGCGTCACTAAATAAAGGCTTTTAGAGTATTGGCACCCTTTTCTCTCATTGTTACGTGGCGCCAGGATTTTCATTGGCCGGTCGGAACCACGTGATATTTGTTTACATATGGGCGCAGCCATTTTGCTTTGACCGTCTCTCTCTCTCTCTCTCTCTCTCTCTCTCTCTCTCTCTCTCTCTCTCTCTCTGCTGCGCGGACGATAGAGCGGCCGGTCGCACTTTGCCTGCCAACCGGCGGCGGTTTCGTTGGGAGAGATGGCAACACTGCAAGCCAGAAACAAATGGGCCCCCAGACGCTTCCGGTTGCACGAGGTGGCGGTCCTCTGAAGCGTAGCTTATTTAGTGACGATAGGTTCGACATAGGGGCTCTGGCTCCCTTCTCCGCTCTTTGCTATACCTGATTACAACTTAAGAACGGCACCGAAAGTTGCCGCTGTGCCTTATCACCGTAGCCGGATGTTTCTCCGCGCGGCGCAAGTAGGGCGTTACTGGGAATATTTTGAACATGGCGTGAGCCGTTCCCGTGATGTTTTGGTCTTAATATGCTTATAAACGACTCCAGTGACGACAAACAAACGGCGTGACACAAGGCAGACGATATCACGCATTTATAGCAAACCCCTTTCAAAACGCGCGCGCACTGACGTCACGGGTCCGGTGCTTTGGCGTTCTTGAGTTGTAACCGAGTATACCACAACTCACGCTCGCCCCCCCCCCCCCCCCCCCTCTCTCTCACTCCCCTTTTGATGAGGTTTGTTCAATGCAATTCAATTTTCCCGCCTCCGCAGTGCTCGCCCGCCTTCTCCTGAGACAGCTCGCATCCTTTTCTTTACCTTTTGTTTTTTTCCTCTGCCTGCAACAGCGCGAGTGGGAGTTCTGTTCTTTTTGCGCTTGCTTTCATCTTGCACGTGCTGGGGCATTTCCGCGCCATTTTGAACGCGCCTGTTTTTGAACGGCGACCACTTTTTTTTTTCGGTCACTGTCGTCAAAACCAGCCTAAGGAGCAAGGGACTGCCGCTTAATTACATACGTTTCGCCTCAAATGTAACTGCAGTTTACTTTGCGCTGAATAATGGGGACACGTATGACCATGTGCTAGCGGTTCTGCGCATATAAACCTCCTGTTCAAGTATCCTCTTAACTTTTTGGCCGGAAGGCTGAATCGAGAGACAAGCGGGTACCTTTCCGAAGCCTCCGTTTGGGTGCGTGACTGCGGCGGCTAGGTAGCGTGACCGCGGACGAGCTACGACGACAAGCAGGGCCCCTACAGTGCTCCGGACTTAAGGGTTTTCTTTATTCTAGGGACACTCAGTGAACACTAACGTCTATTTATTGTCGTAACGCTGGACACACCTCTCTATAGGCTCCGTGCGCTGGTATGGTGGCGACACCGGCGACTAACAACCAGCGCCCCCTCCGGCCACGCCGGGCATATTCCGGATGTTCGCGCATCCCGTGCTCCTTCGGCCGAAGCGAAGCTACGGCCAGTGCTACGGCGCAATGGCCAGCAGCTCTATGGAACGCGTGCTGTATTGTGGCTTCAAAAGCATGGGCAATATTGACACGTTTTTCAAGAAGAAAAGCGTCAAGCGTGGTCGCAAGCTGTTCGCCGCAAACCATGTTTACGGCGTCCGGGAAGAGTTGGCGAGCGCGGCCGGACCGTCTGACGTTCTCGGAAAGTGCGTCGCGCAAATGAAAGGTGTCGACTACGACGTTCGGTTGGAGGTGAGTAATATAATTGGGAATGAGTTTCGTTCTAAACACTCTAACACACTGCTGCATTTTATCAAGATTTCAGCGAACCCAAGGCAGATAGTCGGGGCAAGCTGCGGTTGTAAAGCCGGCTGCCGCGGCTGGTGCAAGCATGCTGCCGCGGTGGCTATTTACATCAACGAGCACGATGTCGTTTCGTGCACGGACGTGCCGTGTGAATGGAGGAAGCCGTCAGCTCGACCTACGCTTGACGCGAAGAAGTCTGTCGAGGAGCTTTTTCCAAGTAAGGCTGTTTATCAGCATTCCTACGTTTGTATCGTAGACGGACGACGCCTGCGGCTGACGCCTCGCAGGCGTCGTCAGTCTTGCGGCCCGAAGACGGCCGTCGTTATGTGCGTGCCGTACCCGTGAAGCTCGGCAACAGTCAGGCGCCGTGCAATGCCGTTCTCGTAGGCCAATGCGCCCAGACAGCGCGCGCGCGTCGACCCGGTGCTGGCGGAGTGCTTGATTAACGCAGTTTGGCTGTAAGGAAAGTAGGCAATAAATGAGGGCGCAGGGGGAAGATAATGTTATGCAAGGGCAGGAAACGGAGCCAGGGTGAAGCTTGAAACCGCGGGGAAGGAGTGAGATTTCGGGCCGCGTGCGAGTACGGCACGCATATCACGACGGTAGCTGTGTGGCGCACTGCACGGTTGTTTGCTAACAACGGAGTGTTGGTTAGGGGGGAGTGACTCGCGACGCCTGCGAGGCGCCAGCCGTATTGTGCGCCCGCTACTGCGATCGACCCTTAGCGTCTAAACTTTGGTGCAGGCCGGCCACTACCAGTACCTACCCTCCAGCCTGTGGATCCAGCCGCAGTTCTCCAGGCGTTCCCGGGTGTAACCTGTTCTTTAGCCCGTGTGCTACAACCTCAAGACAGCCCAGTCGAGGAAGAGGGCCAAATTTTGCCTTCTGAAGAAAACGGCTCCTACCAGAATTTCATAACAACTATGATTTGTGGTGAGCGACGCCTCTGCGTCATGATGGAGGTGGCTGCAACCTCCCCACTCAGGGTGAGGCAGCTGCACATGGATGTCACATTGACAAAAAAAGAAAAAATGTTTTACGACAAGTTCGTAAAAAAAAATCTCGATGAGATTGTTGAAATAGCCTTTATAACAAAGGGCCAGGCAGCAGTACGGAGGTTTGTTATTTACTTTTTTTTTCTACTAAAATAGTTTGTTTACACACCATGTTCATCAAGAAAATTTGTTTATGCAGGTGGCACATGGAACGGCAGGTCCGTATAAGCAGCTCGAATGCTCACAGAGTGAAAACTCGCAGAGGAACCTACGAGACGCTAGCCTCCTCCATGGCGTCACACAAGTCGTTTTGGTCCCGCCCCACCTCACACGGTAAATTTAACACCAATTGGTTTTTAATTTAAAGTGCACTTCATTCAGTTTCTTAGTAGCACTTACTTCTGATGGTTACGAAATATTTCTTGCTGCATGTGCTGCTGCAGGGATGGATACGGAAGACATTGCGAGGCAGGAGCTGGAGGTGGCACTCGGCATACCCGTGCAACAGGTAAATACAGATCAATTTGTCGTTTCAAGTGCACGGGCCACAAATAAGGCTGGAGGTGTGCTGATTTATGTTTGGTTCGTGATGTTTAGAACAGCACATTGTTTAGTATCGTCTTCATTGCCCTAAGCGCGCAAAAACTGTACAAGCTCACTCTGTGCTGTTCTCACTTTTTTAACAGGTTGGCCTGGTCGTCGACCCCGACCAACCATGGCTTTGCTGCAGCCCAGACGGCATCATTTCAACAGGCAGCACAACTCAACTTGTAGAAATCAAGTGCCCGTACCTCCTCAAGGACAGCCTGCTCTTGAACCCGGAGAAAGAAGAAAGCTTCGTGTCTTTCATACGTTACGTGAATGGGCAGCTCACGTTGAAAAAAACGCATGCGTATTACACTCAGATTATGGTAATGCTCTATGTACTTAGGCTAAACAGTGCGCTGTTATTCGTGTACTCGTCACAGCAGAGTATTGCAGTTGTGGTTGAAAAAGATGACGCCTTTTTGGCCGAGTACATTCCCAAGCTGGAATGGTTTTATTTCACTTACCTAATTCGGGCTATAATGAAGCGTCAAACACACCACGGTTAGGGTTTTTTTTTTTTTTTTCAGTGATCTGACATTGCTAGCTAGAAAGGCCAGCACTCTGCCTCTGATGGCACGGGTAGTGCACTGTGTGAAATGACCAGCTAGGTTATTAGTGTGTGCCTGCAAAGAAATCCGTTCTGCATTACGTTGGCATTTCAGATTTGCTTCCCAGCATGCTATGGGACGACCTAAAGGGGACATGAAAAAAATACTAGTTTTATTCTGTGTTTACATGTTTGTTCGTAACTTCCATTGTTAACCTCACCATTCTTGCTGTTATGAAAAGAATGTGCCCTTTCAAATAGCGCATTCTGCGAACTATTGGATTTCGTCGGTCTCAGCCAATTGCAACCGGCTGTCCATAATAAGTCACAAGTTCTAGTGTTGGAAATAAGCTAATGGGTCACATGGCCATTCTTTTTTTCCTAATTACATAGCTTATTTGACTGAAGTTTGCGTCAAAAGTGGTGTCAGTGTAATTCTAACAAGGCAATCTTGCGAATGAACCTAACTTGCATTGTGTTTTTATGTTAAGCTACCAGTCTAGTCCTTTCGTGAATTGTTTTAGTAATTCCTCTTCCCATTTGGCATTTCATGTTGAGGCTTTCAGGATGTTGTTTCTTGCCCCATTTTGGGATCTACTCTCTTGTGTTCCTGGAACGAGTTCTTCGTAGCTGCACATTTAATGCGCTATGAAAACTGCCTTTGTTGAGCCATCAGTCTTGTGAATTTATTATTTACTAGTTTGATCCTGCCATAATAGCATAGTATTGTGTTTTATCTCCATCCTTTTGAAGAGGCACAAACAATAGAAAATTAGCACAAAAGATGACTAATTGTCTGTGCCTTTGTTTTTTTGCATTCATGTGAAGCATATCATGCTGCCTTGTACGTGCACTTTTGCAGCGAGTCTTGCACTGCAAAGAAATTAGGGACTCTGTAGCCATACCTTATTTGTCTTGCCCCACACTTGTTTTTTTATTACCTTCTACCGCTGATTGTGGGCTGGGGAGATTGAAAGTAAACTGGCCTATTGGTATTTGTTTTTGACATCCATCAGGCTGCATGATGCCAGTGCAATGTGATCACTAGTCCTTCCAGTACCTGTTGTCGCTTTGTCGAATGCCATAGAATTGCTCATTCAGTGAAGTTCTCATTCACTTCACTCATTCGCAGTGTTGGATGCTGTTTGAAAAATGAGTGAAAACCGAAACTTCAGTGAAGTTCGTGTACTTTAGAGTCATCTCATTCCTTTGTCCTGATGTACCTAGGCTAAAAAAACTCGTATCTAAGTCATGTTCACCGTGCCATCTTCTTTTTGCTTGTTGCAATTTTGTATTATAGGATAGAAAAAATGCCTATATTTATATGCTGCCTTTGTTTTGTAGGATGTAAATAGTCAATGCAAGGTGGCTTATGTTCTGTTTTGCAGACAAAAACCAGGCTGCCTAAAAAGGAATGTTCATGAATCAACAAAACAAATAAAGCAGCTCACAAGCATTCATAAATGGTCTTTTATTAAAGGCATGCGTGTTACAGTGTCTGGAACTGAACCCACAGCATAGCAGTTTCAAGGCTGTTGTAATTGCTACCCATACCTGCCATGTTTGCCAGGGCAGTATTAAGGAAATACAGCCAGAGGTGAGGGGGGGGGGAGAAAAATTTCCACGCTTTTTTATTTATTTACAACACATCTCGAACTGAACGGTTTTGTACAAACTACTAACAAGCAACACCACTGATCACTTGCTAAATCTTTGGCATGGCTGACGCCGCCCTTTTCTGGAAATACTGTTGAGTAACAAATATTGGCCCCTGTGACACTTCAGCAAAAGAACGTGACCAAGGGTTGGGTCGGGCACGGATGCTTGGAACTTGGTGAGATTTTTAACTGCAGAGCTGATCAAGCTTGAGCTCTCGCCATATTGAATGTTAAAAAAAACTCCACTGGGCAAAGTGGAGAGGGGACACATGCTAGCCGAGAAGTGTGAGAGAAAGTGGCGTGGAGGCAATGATTCCGCAAGCAGGTGTTGGGAGCGTGCGCTTCAAAAAAAAAAATGCCTCCTGTGGTCAGAATAGAACCTGGGTCCCTCGCGTAATGAAACTGGCAGGGCGCCCAGCATTTTCGAGTTCGTAGGATGGGCGTTGCGCCGCCGCGGTGGCTCAGTGGCTACGGCGTTGCGCTGCTGAGCACGAGGTCGCGGGTTCGATTCCCGGCCGTGGCGGTCGCTTTTCTGATGGAGGCGAAAAGCAAAAACGCCCGTGTGGGCGAGATTTCGGCGCACGATAAAGATCCCCAGGTGGTCAAAATTAATCCGGAGCCCTCCACTACGGCGCGCCTCATCGCCTGCGTTGCGTCGGCGCGTTAAACCCTACAATCAATCAATCAAGGATGGGCGTTGGCAGGCACCTCATAGCCCAGGTCTAGCTTCAGTTTATTAAGCCCCACTACCAATCAACCACAACGTGTCGCATACTGCACATGAAAACTTTACGGGGACTTTCTTCACTCGTACCATCATCACTCAGAACCTTCCTTTATTACCGGGGCCTGAAGGTTTGTGAGTATGCAGCACATGCGCATGATGTCACTCATGTAGGGTACCAAGTCAATTGGCACCCTTACATTTAGAATGTTGAACAATTTTATGCGTTGGATGACGCGCTCCACATGTATGCGAACTTGAGCCACGTGATACGTTTGTAGCATTTCCTCGTGCGTGAATTGGGCATTGCCTTTCGAAAAAGGTGGCAAAACTAGAACGGCCTTTTGCCCTTGCAGTGGTGCCCTGATTCCAGGAAATCCTTTGTCAGCCAACACGACATCTCCCGGCTCCACTCGGTCGAGAAAACCCGAGTCCACTGTGATGTATGTATCCGAAGCTCTGCCCCCATATGCTTTGGACACAAACGTGACCGTTCCGTTTGGGAGGATTGCAACAAGGAACTTCAAGGTGTAGGTGCCCTTGTAGTGGGAAAACAATGCCCTCTGCTGTTCGATGGTGGGAGGCTCCTCCGTCCTTAGCTCGGTGCAGTCGATAATAAACCGACACTCTGGGTAGTGCACCCTAAAGCAACGAGGCATGGCTGCCTGCACTACAGCGGTCGGTGGCTCAGGTATCCACCTCTCCATGGCCCTCAGCAAGTTGCTCAATATGAAATAGAATATTCGACTTGCCGTTGTCCGGTGGATGCCGAATAACACACCGATGCTGGCAAAAGACAGGCCCAGCTTCATCTTCATTAAAAAAATAACGAGCTTTTGAGAAATAGGCACATCACTACTTCTAACCACTAGCGGTGCCAACAGTGACACGAGGAGTGCAAATGCATTGGCACTTACGCCACACAGCTCCGTAAAGGAATCTTCCCTTTCATTTAGGGACCTGTACCCAGTAAACACACAGCTTCGCTCCTCATCGCCACAAGCTACTGTACGCTTCGGAATAACATCTACCTGAGTAGCACAATCTTCACTGCCAACATGGCACACTTGGGTCGATGCTGTGCCATTCGACGTCACTGACAGGAAGATGTTGCAGGCGCCTTTGCACGAATCTCCGTCGGTCTGAGTCATCTGCAAAAGATGTTGCACATGCTGACGTGACACCTCTGAAGGTAATCAAATAAACCGGCAATCATGCTGCCAAAGTCAAATAAAAACAGTGGAGCAGTGTGATAATCACAGTGCCACTAATAAAAGTGTGTTGATTTAAGACAACAATGAAAGCCTCCTCACTCGTGACAGATGAAATAACAAAGTTAGAGAAAAAATAAACAAACAAAGTTCCGTGATTTTGGTGCAAACTGGAAGCAGAGTACCAGGAACCGACGTTCGCAAAGTGTAATCATAAAAAGAAGCAAGTAGGCGGCTCACCACAGATACGGAGCTCGTGCTTTCTTGTGCTGACGCTGCTTCACTGACAACAAAGGAAAGCAAGTGTTCACTTTCAGCATCTTCAGCAAAGTCCCGTGTCCCATCTCCCTGCGGCAACGAAGCATCTGTCGCGATGTCTGTACTCGACGCAACCGCTGTTACACGGGCAGAAGCTCGACGCTCAGACCTAGAAAGTCGTAAGCAGCGATGAGCATCGGAACGCTGGAGAACGAACAAATATACGCATCGCCAAAACATGAGCAAAACGTCATACTAATGTGCAGGGGAGAAGACGTTCTGCGACAAAAAAAAAAAAAAGGCCGTTCACACTGCCATTTACCAAACATGATTAACGCACGCATTTACGCTTATTTTGTTTAGCCGCGGCCGGTCAGACGTGCTCGGGAGCACGTCCAAACCGTCCGTGGTTCAGCCGGCGGTACTTGCCTCTGGAATCTCTCCAGTTTTGTGTCACCCAGGCCGCCGTCTCGTCCACCGTAGCACGCCGGGAAGATTGTTGGGACGTAAGCTGGGTGCATGGCGACCGAGCTTTTGTCGTTGCCGACGAAGTGCGCGCTGCATATGCGTGTTTCGCCACGCACTGGCTGCCACAGGTCCCCGCTTGGGCTGATCGCGGACGCGAAGAGACAGAAGATCGCCAAATATAAACCACAATTGCAAAAAAAAACAGCATGACAGACTTCTGAATCCGTAATAAGGCACTGTTTACCTCGCACGTCGTACTGCTCGGATCCATCGTTGTCGTCTGTCCGTTTCGTACGGTTTCCAGGGGAACCGATAGAATTTGATCTTCGGAAGCTTGCCCACGGTGTTTTTATAGCTGTTGTGACAGCCGTAAACACAGCAGTACACAGAAGTACTCATTCCGACTTCCACTTTATCGCAACGACGCCGAAATCTCCGCACGGCTACCCGGCGCGGACGAGCGGACACATCCGGAAAACGACACAGTCGCCGTAAGGTGGCGCTGCGATCTCGCTCGAAACACCAGCGCACGGAGCCTATACGCTCTGCCCTTACCTCTTTCACATTTTCCCCCTTTCCACGTGCAAGATAGCTAACTGGGCCACTGCCTGGTTAATATTCCTGCCTTTCTTTTACATTTTCCCTTCCTTCCTCCGTGGCCTTCACTGCCACGGATTCCTCCATGTCTAGAAAATTTACGCGACGAGTCCATCTTGAAGAACACCCCTTGCAATGTATACCCAAGCGATAATGAAGGAAAGGAAGAAAGAACAAATGAACAGATTGATGTCTTGGAAACCAAGAAACGTTTGAAAAAAAGAAAAACGCCCGTGTGTACGAGATTTCGGCGCACGTTAAAGATCCCCAACTGGTCAAAATTAATCCGGAGCCCTCCACTACGGCGCGCCTCATCGCCTTCGTTGCGTCGGCGCGTTAAACGCTACAATCAATCAATCAGAAAAAAAGAAAAAACCGGGCCATCTCCACTAACGTAAAACCAGGTGAGGCGGCGAAACACGGAGTGTGTAGGTGCATTCTTTGCGCCTTGGCGTTTTTGCCAACGGAGATGAAACCGTTGGGGACCAGATGTATACAGCTTTGATGTAAAAGTCTCGTGTCTTCGAAGCACGAAGCTCTCTAGCGCGAGGCGTAAACAAGTGTCCCGGTGTTTATTAGTAGGCGTCACGTCTAGCGCGAGGCGTGAACAAGTTTCCCGGTGTTTTGGTACCGTGACTACATGAGACGACGATTACGACGACGACAGGAGACGACACAAGCACCAGCCCCTAAGGGGCTTCGCCCCTAAAAAAGCCCGAGCTTTCATCCAGGCGAGAAGTACGACACAATCGGGCTTTGTGGGAGATACGTGGTGCTGAATACGACGTTCATACGGTTGCAAAAACCAGCTTAAAAAGAAGAAACGACAGCCACATCAGCGTGATGGCAAGCTCGTTAAGAGTCACGAGGACAACCTACTTCTCTCCCAGGCGGCTTGACGTTTTCAGACCGACCACGCCGCCGTATAATGGGCTGACCGGCGCACACAATGCTGGCCTCTTTTGGGCGGCGACCTCAATGGCCGAGCGAAACCGTCGGAAGTCTTCGATTCGAAATCGACAAGGTTCCGGGAGACGGGACAAAGTTAACGGCGCCTGCGGTTCTTTGAAAATGCGACGAGCCCAGAGTGTGATTACACAGGGAGGACGAACGGCAGATACGCTTGATGTGGTAATTGATACTCAGAATGCGGTAGGTTTCTCGCGCTGTAGTTTTTTAGCAATAAATATGTCGAGCGAAAATTACACCATCTTCCCGAGGGGAACCCTGAGGTGATGCGAAGCATCGCGGAGTTCCCTTTATTTTCACTTGCGTTGGTTACCCACACCGCGTGAACGTTGTTGGAAACTCCGCGATGCTTCGCATCACCTCAGGGTTCCCCTCTGACAAACGGCTCTGTTAACTGGTTGGCCGATGCTGGCTGAACTTGTGTCAGCCGATCCGCTAGCAGGACTGTCGGTACTCATCAGACGCCGGAGCGAGACTCATCCGACGAAGAACCTGCGGCAGCGGCGCGTGCACGCGGTTTTATACAGCGCTGGCGTGGAGAAGAGGACGGAGGGAGAGGCGCGCATGCGCGCGCAATCGCGCAGCTGGCGTGGAGATGGGGACTGAGGGAGCAGCGCTCTATCGCACAGCTGGCGTGGAGAGGAGGACGGAGGGAGTAGCACGCTATCGCGCAGCTGGCGTGGAGAGGACGGAGTGAGAAGCGCATTTTCGCACAGCTGGCGTGGAGAGGGGGATGAGGAGAAGAGGTGCGGACCCCAACGGACAACGGACATAGCCCCGAGCAAAAGATGCTTTGCATCTAAAAATTCAGAAACAAGACACACAGACCATGCCTGTAGTGTGTAAAAAAAAAACTCCTGTTAACGCTTTGTTTACCAGGAGCAATAAACAGTGCATACACAACAGCCACAGTATACAATATCTAGTGCCATGTTTTGCGCGAAAACTACGTATCAAACTTCTCCAGACCCTACAATCTACCTTTCCTTAAAGGAGCCATGAAAACAAAATACAAGTTGGGTTTATTAGAAAGACTGCTTAGTCCCGATAACAATGATGCCAATATCATCGCAATCTTCGAACAAATAACGGAGATATTAATGAAAACGTGTGAAGCAGTCGCGACCCCCTAGCCAATTTCCCGCAACATTTCTATGACGTCACGGAACCTTGTTTGTGCGATTGGCGGCCGCCTAACTGACCTGTCGTGGCGACGCATGACTGGACGTCTGTAATGGGGCCTCTAGTTCCATTTGACCGCATCACTTGAATGCTAACGAGCAGTCAACGCACTGAAAATTACGTTTTATTGTTGGCCCGTATGACGTCATTCTTGCTCATAACACGTCACTGTGGCGCAAAATTTGAAAGTTTTTAAATACTTCTTGCTTTTTTTTCGCTAAAAAAACGTCTTTTGGGGCTGTAATGCAGCTGAGTGCGATACTGAACCCTAGTTCTTTCAAATTACACGAAGTTGTATTTTCTCTTCATGGCTCTTTTAAAGGAGCCATGAAGAGAAAATACAACTTCGTTTAATTTGAAAGAACTAGGATTCAGTATCTCACTCAGCTCCATTAGAGCCACAAAAGATGGTTTTTAACGAAAAAAAAGCAAGAAGTATTTAAAAACTTTCAAATTTTGCGCCACAGTGACGTGTTATGAGCAAGAATGACGTCACACGGGCCAACAATAAATCATAATTTTCAGTGCGTTAACTGCACGTTAGCATTCAAGTGATGCGGTGAAATGGAACTAGAGGCCCCTTTACAGACGTCCAGTCTTGTGTCGTCGCGACAGGTCAGTTAGGCGGCCGCCAATTGCACAAAGAAGGTTCCGTGACGTCATAGAAAAGTTGCGGGAAATTGCCTAGGGGGTCGCGACTGCTTCACACGTTTTCTTTCATATCTCCGTTATTTGTTCGAAGATGGCTATGATATTGGTATCATTGTTATCGGGACTAAGCGGTCTTTCTAATAAACCCAACTTGTATTTTGTCTTCATGGCTCCTTTAAGAAAGATTGCTCCTTGCTTCCCTACCAACTAGCGCAAAACTACATAGCTTTGGTCGCCACACGGAATTAGTTATTGTTACCATTCCGTCACGCTTCAGTGTCGATGACACAACGATAAACGCGTACAAGCTGAAACTGGGGCGGAGGTTATAATTTAAGAAAATAATGTAATCTTGCCCCCGTGAAAAAGACACAGGCTTATCCCGACTGGTTAAATAACGAAAACGCCAAAGAATATGATTCATCACCCACGAGTATGGATTCGTATTCCAATGGTAATAGTGCGTCCTACGTTACAAACAAGACCGTTACTGACATCGCTTAGATTCATGCGCCCAAGTTAAACGTGGGGAACAGATCGAAAAAAAAAATGGCCGCCTATCTGCTTGCTTAGTTGCAAATGACGCAGAAATGCAATAGCCTTCCTGTCGGCCTCACTATGTTACGCGTCCTGTTCCGTTCAGTCCCACATGCTCCGCTCTCCTCCTCTCCTCTTCCTCCCCTTTACGCCTTTTCTGTACCGCTCCCGAGTCTCCTGCACCGTGTGCCACCAAGAAAGTCTAGATGCTGTTGGTGCCACACGTAACCATCTGGAAACATTCGCACCCTTCCTGTCACCCACACTTTCCAAACCCTCTCCGAGGACACCTCTCCCCTTCCCTTCCCTCTCCTCGCAGACCCGTTTACCTTGCCCTTTTCCTTCCTCCTCTCCAATATCTCACTCCCGTCCGGTCCTCTCTCCTTCACTTTCCTTCCCCATCCACGTGCCCCAATCCCCTTTCCCTCTCCCTCACATTGCCCGACCCCTCCACTTCGTCCCCATCCTCTGTCTCCCTTCTCCTCATCTCCTATCCCTAATCCGATTTTCCTCACCACAGCCTGCTCTCCATCCTACCCTCGTCCATTTCATTTTGTTCGTTTACCTATTCCCGCCCCACTACCTCCATCTACCCATTCATCTCCTCTTCCACTCCTCCTTTTTTCCTGCTCCTCTCCCCAATCTTTCCTTCGCCTTCCTCTCCCACTGTCCCTGTTACCCTTCCCAATCACATCATAGTCGCTAACCATAACATAATCCCCAATCTTACCATCATCACTCCCCCTCATATTCTCACACTACAAGCGTAGCTTTCCGGGTACTCTGCTCATTCTCTTCTCCTTATCCTCCTCCTCTCACACACTCCCTTTATACTTCTCTTCCCCCTTCCTTTCTCTAAACTCTTGCCATCACCCATCCCCAGTGGCTCAGCAACAGACAGACCCAGAGAGAGAACAACCGAAATTTTTGCGTTTAGGCCGAGCAAACAATTTTGTCTGTAAAACGGTCGTTCAAACAACGCGCCAGGATCCCGCCGGGGCGCCCTCAACAAGGCCTAGAGGCGCCCTCCTTCGGCGGTAACAAAACTGTCGAATCGATGACAGACTGCAGCACGTGCCGCCACGCGGCGCTGGGCGTCTGGAGGCTCTTTTTTTTTACTAGCCAGGCGCAGAGTCAATACTGTTTTGACTGCTACAAGTGTGCGAGTTTGCTAACAGGGTTATTTTCATCTTCACATCGCACAAATAACGGGACAAAGGGGAGGATAACACTGGACAGGCGCTTGTCCTGTGTTATCCTCCCCTTTGTCCCGTTTGTTTTTACGCTGTGTCTAAAGATACGTCGGACGTACCCGCAAAATTTCTTAAAGATACGTCGGACGTACCCGCAAAATTTCTTAAAGATACGTCGGACGGCTCAAAAGCGGCGTTGCTCGAAACTAGCGTGGTTATCTCGAACCATCGACGGCAAAACCATCACGCGTTTGCTGTATATAAACCAAGAATCTAACGATGCCTAACCTGACGCAGAATGTATTTTTTTTCCTCGTGTTCTCTAGTCGGACCTTATTTGAAGGGGCGGTTAGAGCCTTCGCTGAGGTCAGAGATCGAATGCAGACCACTACGGGTTCTCGCAAGAGGGAAACAAAATCATGTGCGACGCGAGTATCTTTTTTTTTTTTTCCCTCATATGTTTCTGTTTAAAGCCCTAACCACGCGAAATCACGCGTCGCGCAAGCGTCGGCGTCGTTCGACGTCAACGCGTGGGCCCGCAGGAGACCGGCGAAGTCGCACGCCAGTCGCTGCGTCGGCGGGCGTTGCTGGACACGTATGCCATCCTGTTGAAGTCATTTATGAGCAGTTATTGTCGCTTCTTGAACTTCAATTATCAAGACTTTAGCTCTAGCAAAAAAAAAAAAAAAAATCACTTGGCGTCTTTATTTATTGCTAAGTATGTTAGCGGGCAAATATTGAAATGCTGCGAAATGTATATCGAGCCATCACGGTCAATTCAGAACAAAATAAGATATAATGAAAAACGAAGACGCACCTCGCACAACTGCTTTAGTTGCTACTTGATTTAACCTTCATGTTGCGTACCGACTTCACGTTCATGAATTCAAATTGTAAGCAAAACAAATTTCAGCGCTGCCTTAATTGATACTGAGGTTACCGTCGAACGTCATTTCTAGGTTGAAAGGCAGGGTACTCTGGCACCCTGTCTGTACCCTATAAAAAAACACTGATCAAACTCTCGCCGAAAAAAAAAATAATACCGTCTTTGCTAGGATTCGAACCACGGACTTTCAAAACAGAAGCCCGGCTTCCAACCGCTCGACCACGCCAGGAGGCGAGGAGGATAGAAGAACTTGGTGTACCAACTGAGGTTGCCCACGAATAGTGTCGGGTGTGTTTTCTTTTGGTCGTATTTGAGAGATTTAAGCAGTGGTAACGCTTACTTCTTGCGCACCGATCTTGAAGCCGAGGACAATAATGCTAGTGCTACAAGCGATATAACCACAGCTCCCTTATTTGATTCAAAAGAAGCTATCGCACATCCCCGGTCTCCCCTGCACAAGCCACGGGAGCTACGAATGGGATGGAATGCGCGGCTAGAATTCTGGCGTTGATAACGCTTGCTCGTCACTCACCGATCTCGCAGACAAGCCACATTATGCTAATACTGAATGCGATGTAACCAGAGCTCCCTCATTTAACTCACACAAAGCTATCGCAGATCCCCGATCTCCCCGATGAAATCCGAACAAGCCACAAATGGATGAGCGCTTGAGAACAGAAATAGCTAGCAATTTGTCTCAAGGCAACCGATTACCGTAAGTTAAAAAGAAATTGATTGTTTTCTGCTGAAAGGAACGACCCCAAACCACGCGAAGACGGACGCTGCCGCTCGCTTTCCGATGCTCTCTCGCGCTGCGTCGACGTCGGTATCTGGCGAGCGGAGACATCGGCGTCGCTCGAGTTTCAGCTCGCGTCGCCATGCCACAGAACAGGGAGGATTGCCATGCATTTCTGGCGACGCGACGTCGACGCGAGAAAACGCTGAACGTACGCTGCATGTTTGCGCCGAGTGAAACCGAATACACCGACGTACTTAAAAAAGTTTTGCGGATACGTCCGAAGTATCTTTAAAAAATCTTGCGTGTACGTCCGACGTATCTTTAAGAAATATTGCGGATACGTCCGACGTATATTTAAGAAATATTGCGGGTACGTCCGACGTATCTTTAAGAAATTTTGCGGGTACGTCCGACGTACCTTTAGACACAGCGTTGTTTTTATTGTTTATTATCAATTGTTTCCGAATCGAATAAAATTAACAGATCTAGACCAGTTACTCTGAGTTTCGAAAATATCTAAATATAATGGGAAAAGCTCCGTCAGCCTCCGTCAGATTAAAAATACCACTTTTATGACCAACAAATCCAGCAGAAAACTTTTGCGGTCAGAGCGTTGCAAAGTATGACAAAAATGGTGAAGTTTATAAGAAAATTACTTCAACCAGAAAAAAATTGATTAAGGTCAAACTAAATTCCGCAAATTATCAGGGCGGTCCGAATCCGAACTGAAAAGGGCCACTTGGCAGCTTCTTCGAGTATTGACCGCGTTTCGCTTGCGAAGATAAATGTCCAGGCTACTGATTTTCACGGAAACCATAGTTTTTATTCAATGACCTTCAACTTTCTGAAGAATTGCATCTAGGGTGAATAGTAGAGAGAAATGCTTTAGTGTACGAGAGACTGCATTGTCCACCGCAGTGAAAAAAAAAACTATAATTACCGGAGAAATGAGAATAATTCGTTTTTGTTTTAAGTAGTCAAGGGCGAATATTCAAAACTTCGCCTATTTCGCGAATAGTCCTTGCTATCCTATTCAATTGCAGCGCAGCTTTTTTGTTCGAAGAATTCACCACCTTGTTCACCACCTTGTCTAAATGTTTTACTTTTTTTTTGCATCAAGCACAGGTACGCGACCACTCAGATGTGTTGAATCCTGACAGCCTAAGTCATCTTTTTTTTTTTTTGTACGTATGTTTTATATGCTCTATACACAATAAGATACTCAATACAAAATATAATACTGGTATTCTAATATATAGGGTTCGATACGGACTTCTTACTATTCGCATTAAAAATATATCCGATTCCATTCGCAGTCAGTTTTTACTATTCATATTCAATTCGCTGTCCCAAATTTGATATTCGCATACCTATAATACCCCTGTATGTGCATAGATTTTGCAGCATATGCGGGAGACATTGCACTGACCATGTTTGGAATTCCCGGTCACTTCGCACGACCTTGCGCTCCACAGCCCCTCACACTCTACAGAAACTAAAGAAGCTGCTTGTTTGCATAACACGCATCTACACAGTAATCGAAAACATTCGGTCGCATGGTTCAAACCAGCTCAGCGAGTTTAAACAACGCAAGAAATAACAATGCAAGACTCACCGACAAAAATCTTCCCGGGCGCTGCGCGTAGAGCCATCTACGTTCGTTTCTTCGCTTCGGAAATATCGACGCGCTTCCGCACTTGCACCGCATCTCGACAGATGGCGCCACCAGTTCAACTCCGCTTTGCACGCTCTGAGCGGAAAAGCCTGCCGTCACCGTCAGACTCCAGGCGTCGTCTGCTATGCGGAGCCGAAAACCTCGAGAGCGCCCGGGGTCAGTTACCCGACGACGCCCTTTCAAAAATTCATCGCAAACGTACCGCGATTCGTATCTCGCGAAGTCGCGTGCTCTGGACACGAGGTTTCCCGCTTTTCGCGGTAAAAAGAAACCGAATTGTCCGCTTCCGGGAAAGGGCCGGGAAAGGATAGAACAGAAAGCTGGAAAATTAGGTTCCTCGATTAAAAGAGATTCAGAGAGAACAGAGGCGCGAAGGGCTGCTATTTGCGGAAGTATTTTTAGATTTAAGAACTGCGCAACTACTGTCCACCCAAGTAACGGCAAGACTCACCAGTACAGCTCTTCTTTAATTACTTTAACAGGGCGATTGTAACCAATGGAGTTTAAAACAAGATCTGTGTAAAGCTTCAGCGCTATCTTAGAAAGCACACAGGAGAAAACATCTTATACCGTCAGATAAAACCACGTTTCGAGTCCCCACCAAACCCGCCGCGGTGGCCCAGTGGCTATGGCGTTGTGCTGCTGAGCCCAAGGGCGCGGGTTCGATTCCCGGCCGCGGCGGCCGCTCTTCTGATGGAGGCGAAAAGCGACAACACCCGTGTGTTCGATATTTCGGCGCGCGTTAAAGATCCCCAGGTGGTCAACATTAATCCGGAGCCCTCCACTACTGCGAGCCTGATCGCCTGTGTAGCGTCGACGCGTTAAACCTCCAAAGCAATCGAATTCCCCCGAACAATGGCTATTTTCCAATTAGTAGATTAAATGCTAAGACTCTGCCTGCATAATTATAAATACGACAAAATGTATTTTTTTTTTTTAGAAAGTTGGTGGTGGGCATTCTCGAAGAGTCAATAGCAGAGGCTGAAGCTGTTTCAGCGGCTTCACCACCTAACTGCACCGAACCGCAACTTGATTTCCAGTCAGCGCGTCGGATAATTTCAATCGATTATTTTAATGCAAACAACCCCACAGAAGCAGGCCGGGGTTCGAACATACGCTCACAGGCGGCGCCACCTCTCCGCGTCGTCTGCCGCCGTTGACTCGACGGCGCCGGGCAAATACCCGCTTGGGTTGTTGACAGTTCGTTGAAAACGGCGCTATTCAACTCCCGCGCAAAAACAAAAGCCCGTCTCATCTGAACGTTGGCGGCATTCCCAGGAATCTGTGTAGGGGTTGCCGGTACTGCAGGAGATGGTGACAGAGGTGGGGGGGGGAACGGGCAGCTAAACGACTCTTCCAGGAAAAAAGGCGTCGCTCAATACGCGCATCGGTCTTCTATACCACAGTTCGCAGCGCTCGTTTTGCTCCTACAGGCGACGGGCATACCGAAAAGGTCGCACGCATCGGCGTTCCAAGAGTTTTTGGCAGCGAACAAGCGCGATGTGAACGAATTCGGGGCGTGGGCGGGCCCTCGTACGCTGCAAAGTTTGGAGCCGGAGTAGAAGGGGAGGGGGGGTCCAATTTTCAAACTCGGCGACCGTAGGCGACAGCAAAACTACGGGACTCTCAATCGCGTTTCCGAAGCACTATAAGTGAAGTGACGCATGGCTTCCAGGAAGTACAACGGCCTCTTTTATTTGTCTGGCCAGAACAGTTTTCAGCAGTTTCTAGGAGGTCCAAAACTGTTCTATGGAAAAAAATAAAAGGTGAGGGGGAGTGGATATTGTGCGGCAGTCGGTATTTTACTACTTTTTTCCGCCAAAAAAAGAACTATACAGTGAGAGCTCGTTAATTCGACACCCGTTAATTCGGAAATGCTGATAATTCGGACGGCTCTATTGGTCCCGGCCAAAGCGCATGTTAGTCTATGGTACCAAACCTTCGTTATTTCGTCAGAATTCGGCCCCGCACCGCTTAATTCGGACAAATGCTGACGGCTGCCGCTGCGCAAAAGTGTGGTAATTATCAGCACTGGAACCACTGGAGTGAAACAGAAACCTGAGAGGCATCGCCATCGTCATCAACCACGATTCTGACGAAGAGTCATGCGAGGAGGTGCAGCCGCGACTTCATCGCACCTCACGAGAATACTCGGAGGCGCTTTTCATATTGGAGAACGTTTGCCTGAGCAGTTCCAACAGTTTGTGAGCTGTTGGCCACATAGAAGAGTTAAGAAAAATTGTAATGTCAGCCGGAATCTGCGCGAAAAAGCAGACGACTATTACAAAATACTTCAGCAAATAAAGGTATGCTTCTCCAACGTGATTTTAATGTTGTTTTTCCTATTCATTCATTAATTTGGCATTCGGATAATTCGGACATTTTTCCCTGTCCCCTGAGATCCGAATTAACGAGCTTTTACTGTACTACTGTCTACCATCTACTCTAATATCTATTACATAATATACCTAATATCGAGTAACACTATATAATACCTCTATCTACTGTGTGGTACTATCTACTATAAAAAATACGGGGCTCCTTAGCAGTCAGAAATTACAAATAAAACAGCCCTCAAGTTTTTAAGCACGGGACGACAGACCAATATCTAGTACACAGAAGTGACGCAACGTCTGCAAGTGCACGGGCGCCAGAGCATGCCAAACTATTGAAACTGATACGGAATATTGAGTAAATAAGGATACACATTGCATTGGCTCGTGCGATAACAAACAAAAAACGCTTAAAAAACGGCGATGTCGAGAGGTGAGACCAAATCAAACACAAAAACAAAACATGCCAGCTGGAGTTGCTGCAACCTGCAAACACAAGAAAAACAAATGATAAAAGAAACGACGCGCGCTTTGCGAGGCAGCGGCGCCTGAGCCGTGCGGACGCAGGAAAATTGAATTGGACTTAACTAAATTCCCTTCCAGTTCTCCTTAGCGGATCGGGAAGGAATCGGAGGGTGAGAGAGTGTAAACAGTTACACGACAAGGGCAACAGAAGATATTCGTCCTTCGACGACATTTGCCGCGAAGGTAGCAGATACGCTGTCAATTTTATTTTACGAGTTGTACGAATAACTTTCGGTGCATGGCCGCTACAATAGAACCACTCGCACACCTGAGCGCGTAAAACTCACAACAGAGGTCAGGGAACCGCTTTCAACGTCATCATCATCATCATCATCATATCTACGTTCACTGCAGGGCAAAGGCCTCTCCCATGGATCTCCAATTATCCCGGTCCTGTGCTAACTGCGACATATTTATCCCCGCAAACTTCCTGATCTCATCTGCCCATCTAACTTTCTGCCGCCCCCTGCCATGCTTGCCTTCTCTAGGGATCCACTCTGTTACCCTTAATGACCAACGGTGATCTCGCCTTCACAATACATGCCCTGCCCACGCCCATTTCTTCTTAATTTCTACTAATATGTCCTTAACACGCGTTTGTTCCCTGACCCGTTCCGCTTTCTTCTTGTCTGTTAACGTTACACCTATCATCTTCCGCTCCATTGCGCGCTGAGTCGTCCTCAATTTAAGTTGAACCCTCTTAGTGAGCCTTCAAGTTTCTTCCCCACTGGTGAGTACCGGTAAGATGCAGCTGTCATACACTTTCTTCTTCAGGGACAATGGTAGGCTGCCAGCTTCAATGTATTCAATGTATTCAAAGCTTTCAATCTATTCCAGGTTAAATACTGCCACGACCATGAATAAATCACACAAGAACTGCTCGCGCGGATATAACAAGAACGGTGTGCGCACGGCTTGCCTCCTCCAAATGCGAGTTTCGTCTGCTACAAGAAAGCAAAAAAGGCAGACATACAAAACAGGGCCAGATCAAAGGGTCACATGCGACGGTTAGACGAGCCGCAACAAAGCGCCCACCCTTAGCGACGTACTGCAACCCCGTCGGCTCGCAACGAGCGCACGCAGTCTTATACGGCCGACGACCTTACACTGTCTCGCCCGTGCTCAACCGCGCGGCCAGCACGAACCGTTCAGCCTTGAGCAAGACCTCGTGGGGGGAAAAAAAAGGTCAAATTAAGCGACTCCATTTCAGAACTCCGAGTACGATTTCAAAACAAATTGGGTAAGAACCTATTTTGCCCGACTAGAAAACAAATTTGTGTCGGAAGCTATTTAAAACTGTCTACGGGGGAAGCGACTCGGAGAAGGAAAAGAAAAGAAAAAAAAGGAAGGCTTGCCTTCTTGTAGAGAGGCAAACGAACTCCGTTCAGTACGCGGCAGCGCAGCGTTGAAGGACGCAATGGGTGGTTGAGGTGGCGCTGCGGTCGTTGAGGTGAGCAGACGTGCCTCACATCGGCTCCGCAGATTATGGTCCACTGTGCCGAAAATTCTTCACGAATTTGGGAATCCTTGGTTCGAGGACATCCGCGTTGACGCAGCGATCACGCCGACACCGAATTTTGGTGAGCCGGACCATTTTTCACCAATTTTCGGACTTCGAAAGTTATTCCGACGTGGCCCGAGCGCTAGGCCTAACGAGGCCTAGCACGACTTCGGGCCGCCGAGCCCCGCCGCTCGCTCCGCTCCGACGGCGATGACGACCACGACCTCACACTCTGCGATGGATACGACCACCGATTTGGAGTCTGGCCCCGCGCTGGGCTTCCGAGACGGGCGGACGACGATCACCGTTCACGGGTCCGACGAAGACGACGGCACCCCGAACGCCCAGGCCGGCTGGATCCTCGCAACCCAGCGCGGCCGACGATCACCCACCGGCACCGGAGAGCCACGTCAGCACTCGTCTCCGGCAAGCCCTGCCAGCCAAGGTAGGCTGACTCCCGCTCCTACACGGGCCCAGTTTGCCCGAAAAGTGAATGCTACCATCGACAAGGCCGCTCGCATGCCACGCGACACGGCCCGCGACGAATTCAAGATTGTGATCCGCCCCCGCGGCGGACTCATTGTTGGAAAGACGAAGCCCACCGACCTCATGCGAGCTATTGCACGGGCGGCGGGCACGGAACCGCAAGCTTTCACAGAAGACACTGCATGTCCCAACGTCGCCCAGAACATCGTCGTCGTGAGCACGCCGAACGACGCGAGAGCACAGCGCTACTCGACCATTCGAAGCATCACCCTCGGCACGCAAGTGTTCGAAGTCTTCGCATACCACGCAGCACCAGACAATACCGTCAAGGGAGTCATTCGGAACATTTCACTCGAAGACACCCAAGAAGACATTCGACGCTACATCATAAACAACTACAACCCAACAGTCATCGACGCGCACCGCATCGGCTCGTCCGAGGCTGTCGTCGTACTGTTCCAGGGAAACAAGGTGCCCATGTACGTGAAGTACGCCGGCGTCATCATTCGCTGCACCATCTACAAACAGCACAGAGAAGTCTGCAAGACATGTGGACAGGTCGGCCACCGTAAGGACGTGTGCCCTACGCCCAACCTGAACTTGTGTTTCGCCTGCGGCAAGACCAACCCAGGCCAGAACCACGAAGAGGAATGTAAGCCGCACTGTAAGCTGTGCGGCGGTCGCCACCCCACCGGCGACAGACACTGCAAGAATCGTTTCAAGGTGCCCTTCCAAGTGAAGAAGCGCCAATGGGAAACCAAGACTGCTGCGGCAATGGAAAAAGCCCGACCTCCTCCGCCGCCGGCGCCGAAGGTCAGACTTTCCAGAAAGGACGCGTTCCCGGAACTGCCGGGAGCGAACAAACAACGCCATCCATCACGCTGCGCGAGCCGCGATAGGTCGCGCAGTAAGTCACGAGGCCCGGTGACGCACGACGCCACGTCATGGGCCAAGGTCACAGCTGCCGGGGGTGGAGCCAAGCAACCGGCTCGTCCACGCTCGTCCAGCCGCGGCGACAGCAGAATACAAACGCTAGAGAAGATGGTGCGTGATCAGCAAGACGTGATCGCCAAGCTGACTAAGCAATTGGAAGAGATCCTTATCACAGGACACCGTACCCCTACGACATCACCATGGGTGCTTGGGAAAACGCCACAACCGGCGTCCCTCACCCCGCAACATCTGCAACAATCGCCCAAGCCGAGCCGAGCGCCGGTCATCCAAACGAGCGCCGCTCAAGCGCCCCACCAACCACCACAACAGCACACCGCTACCCCGGCGGCACAAGTTACTACAATAGAAGAAGACGAAGACATCGAAGAAGAAGCCGATCAGGAGGACCGCCCTCCGCGCTCTCCACGGTCAGTCAGCTCGCTATCGCCACCGCTCACACCGGGCGGTGTCAGTTCCGCAGTACGACTCCGCCGTCTCTCGGAACGAGTGGACAGCATAGAGAAACGCATGGACAAGCGCTTAGACGCGCAGAACGCCAAGATCGACCAGCTCGCTGCTCGACTCGATGAGACCAACGCGCGGCTCGACGAGACCAACGCGCGACTCGACCGCCTCGAACAGTTCCTTTACGAGAAGCTGGGAGCCCCCAACTCCAGCACGGTCAACTACAACCCACTCGTATCCCAACAATCACCATGACCAGGTCCGCCCAATCAAGACTAAAGATATGGCACTGGAACGCTAACGGCCTCCAGTGCCGCAGGGCGCTCCTACAGCAACACATACAGACCATGGACTCTCCGCCGGACGTCATCATGGTTCAGGAAACACACATGGAACGTATGCCAACACTACCGGGCTACCGAACGCACGCTACACCTCCCAGCGCTCGCACCAGTACCAAGGGCGCGGCGCAGGGAGTCTGCACCTTCGTCCGGAAAGGCATCAGCCACATACCGCACGACCGCTTCCTCGATCACGACACGGCCCTCGAGCTATGCGCGACCGAGATCGTAGTCGGCAAGAAGACGCAAGAATCACTCTACATGATCAACGTGTACAGTAACCCGCAACACCGCAGTCAGCGGTTCCGAACGCTGTTCCACAAGACCCTGCACAAAGCCTCGCGCCACCCGATCCTCATAGCCGGCGACTTCAACGCCCACCACAAAGAGCTTGGGTACGGACTCACCACGGCCAAGGGCAGAGACCTGCTCGACGAAGCCGTGGAAGCCGAATTCACGCTCGTCACTGACCCGCTACAGCCGTCCCGCATCGGCACCTCAACCGCCCGAGACACCAATCCCGACCTCGCCTTCGTACACCTGCCTGACGGCAGAACGACGAGCTGGCGAAACACGGGCCACAACCTCGGCAGTGACCATTACATTATCGAAGTCGAGATCCCCCTGCGAGTATCGGGAACCTCTACCGCCAAGCGCACTCACAAGCTGGTGGACTGGCATGCCTTCCGTCAGCAAGACATCGCACCGACCATCGACGACATCGAGCGATGGACGCGTTGCCTGGTGGACGCCACGAAGCGAGTCACCACGGAGATCGAAACGGACGACTCCATACCGAGCATGGACCCCCGCCTGGCGCACATGATCGAGGCGCGCCGGTCCCTACAGCGGCGATGGAAGAAACACCGCCACCACGGCAATTTACGCAAGCGGATCGCCCGCCTCGGTCGCGAGATCGAGCAATACAGCCGACAGCTCTGTACCCAGCAGTGGCACGCGATCTGCAACGAGGCCGACGGACAACTCCACGCGAGCCGAACATGGAAGCTGCTTCGCCACCTCAAAGACGAAACCCAGAGCAAGTCCTACCAACAACACCGCCTGTCCCAGATACTGCACACGGCGTCTAAGACCCTCGGCACAGAGGAGCTCTGCAAGCGCCTGAACGACCAGTACCTGCCCATCACCTCGAGCGTCGAGCATCTGGACTACCGAGGGGCGGCCAACCCCGAGCTAGACGGCGACATCGAGGAGTGGGAAGTCCGCCGAGCGGTGCAGGACCTCAACTGCAAGTCGGCGGCCGGGCCGGACAACGTACACAACAAGGCTCTCCGGAACCTGAACGACACTGCCATAACGGCTCTCACACGGTACTATAACGACTGCTGGCGCTCGGGCTCGCTCCCCAAACAATGGAAGACGGCCCGAACGATCCTCATACCAAAGCCCAACAAGCCGCCCGGCATCGAGAACCTGCGCCCGATCTCCCTGACGTCGTGCGCGGGCAAGGTGCTCGAGCACGTTCTCAACAACCGCTGGCAGAGCTACCTCGAAGAGCACAACATCTACCCGGCCACGATGCTCGTCTTCCGAGCGAAGCTCAGCACACAAGACGCCATGCTCCTCCTGCAACACGACCTGCTCGAGTCCCCCAGCAGAACCGACTGCAGGGCAGTGCTCGGCCTCGACCTCAAGAGCGCATTTGACAACGTGCTCCACTCCGCCATCCTGGCACAAGTCAACCGACTGGGGCTGGGAGAACGAACGTACAACTACATTCGAGCGTTCCTGTCCCACAGGACGGCATGCATCCACGTCGGTCACCTACAACTAGACGAAAGGGAGCTGGGCAGCGTCGGCACACCGCAAGGGTCCGTCATCTCTCCCTTCCTGTTCAACATCGTCATGATCCCGGTGGCCGAGCGCCTCGCCCGCCTGCCGCACGTCCACCACACGATCTACGCCGACGACATCACGCTCTGGGTGTCGCGCGGCACCAACGGCCACATCGAGGAATCGCTGCAAGAGGCGATCTGTGAAATCGAGGCCTGCCTGAAGAACACGGGCCTCCGGTGCTCCCCGCAAAAGTCGGAGCTGCTTATACTGCCACCCCCCGGCCACCGCAGGAAGGAAGCCGAACGCGAAGCCGGCAACATCACCCTCCGCACCGAGAACGGCACGACCATACCGCACGTCCGCAGCCTCAGAGTGCTCGGCCTCCACATCGACTCGGGCAACACCAACCACACGGCCCTGGACAAATTACTCACCAGGATGGGCATCGCGACCCGTCTCATCAGGAGGATTTCCACACGCCGCGATGGCATGCGAGAGCCCAACCTCCTGCGACTGCTGCAGTCTTTCGTGATGAGCCACGTCTCGTACGTTGGCGCGTTTCACCGATGGCTGCAGCACGAGCGGGACAAGATCAACGCAGCCATCCGCAAGTCCCACAAGACGGCACTGGGACTTCTCCACAGCACAAGCAACCGGGCCCTTGCGTCCCTCGGCGTACACAACACTCTGGAAGAGGTGTGCGAAGCCCAGCGCTCTGCGCAGCTCGCCCGTCTCGGTACTACCAAAACAGGTCGCCTGATCCTGCAACGGGCCGGCCTCCGCCCGCTACGGACGGAGCCGCTCTCGGAAGATACCCACGAACACAGGAAGATACCCAACGACATTGCCAGACAACTGGTCGTCGCACCGCTCCCGCGCAACGTCCACCCGGACCGCAACAAGGAGCGAAGGCGAACCAGAGCCCGCGCACTCGCGGAGACGTACGCTACAGACAACACGGCGGTATACGTGGACGTCGCCCAACTACCGGACAGACCCCACACCTTCGTGGCCGTAGTGATCCGCGCCACGGACGGAAGCATCCTGAACGCCTGCAGCTTCCGCTCCCCCGGCGCCGAGCAAGCAGAAGAGGCTGCCATCGCACTGGCGCTACGAAGCGACCCCGACACCACAACCATCCTGAGCGACTCCCGCTCGGCCATCACCAACTTCGCCAGAAGCAGCATCGGGGAAACGGCAGCCCGCCTGCTCCCCACGCGCAAGTCGACCACAACCAACATCAGATGGTTCCCGGCACACGTCGGACCCATCGCCGGAGGAGCGGCCAACCGCAACGAGACAGCAGACGCCGTCGCACGCGAGCTCGCGCACCGTGCGGCGCCCCCCTGCGCCTCGACCGCGGGAGACGTCGGCCTCCAAGCGGAACCGCTGACCACGTACGGCGACATCCTGTCGTGGTACCGAGAGGGGCGCCGAGCGCTGCCTCCGCCTCACCCGAGGCTGGGCAGACGCGAAGGCGTCCTTCTCCGACAACTACAGACCCGCACGGTGCTCACGCCGGTCCTCGCCCGACACGTGTGCCCCGGATACTATGTGCAAGTGCAGTGCAGTGTTTGTGCGCGTGAACCAGCAACTCTAGCCCACATCATGTGGGGCTGTGAAGTGCAGCAAGACGGTGCCGAGCCGGACTCACTACCGCCAGACATTGTGGACTACATCAGCTCGCCCGACTCTGCGGCGCAGCTGCTCGCCATCCAGCGGCTCGAGGACGCCCTGGCCCGGCAAGAGCGAACGGGGGACCCTCCCGCGGGAGCGGACTCACCTAGTAGCCGACGTCGCGACGCAGGCCCACCCTCGAGGTCTACATAGCCACGAGCTAGATAGGGTGCGGAGAAGCCCTGCGTGGCCTGATCCGCACCCGCACGCCGGATATTCCCAATAAAGTCTTGTTCTCTTCTCTCTCTGGGTGGTTGACTGCTACCGTGACGTCAGAGGCAAGCGCCGCGCAAATAGACTCTCTTACATTTTCTTAGCTTTCTCAAGATGCTCAGGATTTTCTATCCCCGCGATTCGCGGTCCCGAGTGGAGAATCAGCCTTACAAGAAAGAGGAGAGGAGAGCGTGGCGACTCGCAGACAGCGAGGCGGCCTATGACGTCAACACTCGCGCCCCGCAGTTTTCTTGATATTTTTTGTGCGTGGGTTCCCATGGTGCGGCCGCAAAGAAAATTTCCAGCCATAAGAGGAAGTTCCTCGGGGCAAATGAGTCATGCTTTTGAGGCGAAGCCCGGCAATTCTTAAAGGGACGGACAACCGATTTTTGTCGTGTATACGTTCTCTCATCATACGATGGCTTTCATAGCTCATATGAAAGCCATCGTTTCATATAGCCCGGTAACCACAAGCAATTTATAAACAAATTGGCGGGAATAATTTTAATTTGGCAGCAAACTTTCTTAAATCGGAAGGGTGGCGTTTCGCAGTGTCGAAACTTGACACTACAATATGTGTCTCGGTCACGTGACCAGCAAACCTAGCTCCTACTGTAACGTTTATTCACTTATTGAAATCCTTTTAGTACAAGTATTTGTACAAGGTTAAATTGTATATGTATTTTTAAACATTATTTGGAAAATTTTTAAGACACGCCACCCGCCGCCGCTGGGTTGCTCTCAGTGTGGCTAACTGAGCCTCCATGCCCAGAATGCCCAGAATCAATGGCAGCGTTTAGTAAACAGACCCAGTGAATGAGCTTTGACGATCCTGCCCGAGTCAGGGGCGTTTGTTCTGCCGAAATATTCGATTTCAGTTTCGAAATACGCCAACGGCAGCTTAAAAAAAAAAGGACGTGGCCGGGGAGAATCGAACTTCCGACCTCCACAATACCTGCCGTCCATCCCAACAGATTGCTCCTTCGTGAAAAATAAACTAGTGAATTAAAAAAAAAACACACACAAAGGAATAAGAAAGCCTGCGATTCACACATTTTTTTAGCTGGGAAAAAGTTTTTAAATATCGCTTTTCATCTCGCATACATACAAAAGTGTGTTGCCGCGCTACTGTATGTCATGGTTGCCAGCATTATTTTTGGGAGGACACATACGGCTCGTAGATCTAAAAAAATCGATTTTAAAGGTTTATCAGGCATTATCAGCAAAACCGCTTCTCTTTAAGGTGATTTAAGTGATGCTCTTTCATTTGGGATGGAGGATACATACTCGACAAAAATCGGTTGTCTGTCCCTTTAAACTTCGTTACGCCTGCAACGTATTAGCGACCCCGTCTTCGTTTTCGTTTCGCCGTATTTTGGCGCGAGTTACTTCTGCCGGTTCGTATACTGCTACACCGCTGTGGCTCAGTAGCTAAGGCGTTGTGCTGCTGAGCACGAGAACGCGGGTTCGACTCCCGGCCGCAGCGGCCGCTTTTCTGGTGGAGGCGAAAAGCAAAAAAACGCCCGTGTGTGCGAGATTTCGGTGTACGTTAAAGATCCCAAGGTGGTCAAAACTATCCCGGAGCCCTCCACTACGGCGCACCTCATCGCCTGTGTTGCGTCGGCACGTTAAACCCTACCACGGCCGCTCGATTCCATCGGGTGGCCGCTCGATTCCACAGGGTGACGAGCGCTGGATTCCATCGAGCGGCCGTCACCCCACAATCAATCAAATCTACTGTGTTTTAGTCTCTTTCTTCGCTTTCGTTTCTTGCGGAGCGAGTTGTGTCAGCAAGCAGACTGGTAACACACGCCGCAGCCTCCCTACGGAATCGGAGTTCTGCGATCCTGTTGTGCACCTGTTGCACTCACGTGCCATCACGTGCCCGTGTCACGGGGCACGCACTATTGTGCAACTTTTACGTTCCCAATTCACACTTTTGCGGATTTTGTGAAAGGGACACATTAGCCTCCCTAAGGTCCCGATTCCGTCCGTTTCAGCAACATCGACCCCTTTTGTTGCTGAGCATGAGGACGCGAGTTCGATTCCCGGCCGCGGCGGCCGCTTTTCTGGTGGAGGCGAAAAACGAAAACGCCCGTTCGATATTTCGACGCGCGTTAAAGATCCCTATGTGGTCAAAATTAATCCGGAGCCCTCCACGACGGCGCGCCTCATCGTCTGCGTTGCGTCCGCGCGTAAAACCATACAGTCAACCAATCAATCAATCAATCAATCAACCAATCAATCAATCAATCAATCAATCAATCAATCAATCAATCAATCAATCAATCAATCAATCAATCAATCAATCAATCAATCAATCAATCAATCAACCCTTTATGTTCTGGCAGGCACCAAGAGGAACGACAGGCCGGAGTGAGCTAACGCGACCTTCGCGGCGGCTAGAACGCAAAGCAGCGCTGGCAAGGCGTGCGCGAACCGCCGTCTTGCGCAGTACCGAGCTTCAAGACTGCAAGCGAGAGAAACGAGATGGACGTACCTTCAGCTATTTTTCGTTTGCTGAAATCACTGGTTGAACGAAGTGGATCGAATGACCAATTGACAGACAGATTGTACTCACTGCTTATATGTAATCAGTGGATTGAAGTTACCTATTCAAATAAGACGTTTCACAAACTCTTTGCAAGACTCCTTTGTTGGCGCTCGCCGATCTGTCGGTATGTTTGTGGGACGTCGCTCACAAAAGCGGTGCAAAATATTAGGCTCACGCGAAGTAATTATTTACCGGCATTACTGATAGATCGAAGCTACGAGGGAGTTGTCTTGGAAGTCTTGATTCGCCTACGACTGAACCCGGCTTACACCAACAGTTTTTACCTTGTTCCCCTCGGACTGGTGACCAACCCGTACTGTGACAACTGCTCTTCCGTAGAAACCATTCAACATATCAAAGCAAAGCTTTACTACTTTCGATCAGCGATTTCATAGAGGATGCGCAAGTGAGCTTTTGAACCCCCGGCGACACACCCCTCGAAACGCATCGCGTGATTCACCGGGCCCGCTGTTGGCGCCTGCGGCCGCCGACAGCGGTCGCCACCGCCGCTGCGGCAGAGGCAGTTAACCACCCCCGCAGCCTCCTATGCATGCGGCGCTGGGTCGTTTCGGGCAACGTGACTCGTCTCGCGCCCGGCAAAGACGAACGGTGCGTTCGCTATGAATGAACGCCGCGTTCGCCCGGCCTCCTCCTGTGATCGTTTCACGGAACCGAACGGCTTTGAGACGTGGTCGACAATACAGCTAAATCAAAAGTTAAACCAGGCGAAACCAAAACTCAACCACACTAAGCCAAGCTTTGGCTTCGCATATCCAAGGTTAGCGGAGCTAAGCCGCAGCCATTTTTTTTTAGAATGTGTGGCCTACTTGGCACCAAGATCCCGTTTTTTTTTTTTAATGTTAAATGCCTAGATCAAGGGCCGGTAACTCTGAAGACTATCCTACGACCATGGACTCGCCCCACAAAGCAGCGTCAGGCTTTAAAAAAAGTTTGTTTTCTTCTTTGCGGGATATTGGTCACATTTTAAAATTGTGAATTCTGTGACACACTCTGAAACATTAGTCCTTCAAGCACGTCAAGCCACGCCAGTGTTCGGTTTTTTTTGCTCTCGTATTGCCCACCTCTTTCTGGGGCCTGTTTTCCCCACATCCCCGAACCCTAGCAGAGAAGCATGCAGGCGATTGCAAGGCTCTTTGCTTTCTCAATAAAGAGGCGTCTCTCTTCTGATAGATCAAAGCTGACTGATCTATTGATTGGTCAACTGGTCAGAAGTGTCACTTGATTGTAATTCCATTTACTACAGCCTACCCCACCCCCTTCCCAATAAACAACAAAAAAACGTTTTCCACGTCCATTGCGCAGCTTTCCGGTTCATCGCAGATATCTGGAGGTATTCAGTATAATGCAAAGCCTTTTCGCGCAGATAGTATTCAAGGCTGAAGCTTGTTGTGTGAGCAGTTCCAAGTTTAGCACGCTGCTGCAAATCAAGTTCCAAAGCGGTCAGCTTTAAATCTACGCGCAGTAACTTTTGAGAACGCATTACCCAGAAAGCGTGTCGAGTTCATCGAAGTATTTTTACAGAGTTCATATCCAAGACGGCTTCTTTATCTATGGGAAAAAATTGCAGTGGCTTAGCTCGGCTATGCCAGGATATAGGTAGCGCGAGCTAAGGTTCAGCTGGTTATTCTTAGCTTCCCTGGTTGTCCAGGATTAGCTTGCTTATCATGCTTACTGCTGCTTCAATGACACACACACGGTATAGGCATTATGTGACGCGTGTATATTTATCAAGCGGCTCCGGCGCAGCGTCACCAATCGCCCCGGAGCTAAGCTGATTCCACAGACGCCCGCCGGTGTTGCCGCGACGCATGAGCCATCGGTTGCACGCCCGGCCACCCCTCGCGTGATCATCAAGAGGACCGGGCCGCCAGGCGCGGAACGGAGGTCGGCGAAGACGCTGGGCGCGTGGGGTGCGTGAGAGACGCCGGGCAGCGAGCAACGTTCTGTGCGCCGTGTGCCGTCACTGCTCCTCGCGCATGCGCAACACGGCTCTCCAGGAGCCACGGGAAACTGCTCAACCTCGGCCAGTGTAGCTCACGCTACAAAAACCTGGCAATGACACTAATGCTCGGAAGGTGACGAAGTGGTTGCAATCTTATTTTTCCTCCACTAAAGTTATAGCTTGCGCTGACAGCTTACTTTACGTAAACGCGAAAGTCCCTGACACGTATTCATCGAAGCGGGCATGAGAAAGGAACGAACAAAAAAAAAAAGACGCACCTCGCCGTTCCTTCGGCTGCCAACAAAAACCGGGTTATTCAATCAACGCCTCCGGGCGCACACACAGCCGCGCATGCGCCAAGCCGCGAAAGCGGCTGCCACCTCGCGTTACGTGGTCGAAACCACTTTCCGGGTGAAAAGGCCGTCTGCATAATCGCTCTTCTGATCGAACAGCAGCAACAAAGGAGTCTCGGGACGGCAAGCGCGCTCCTGAACGGTCATGAAAAATGCATGCCAAAAATGCTTTAGCAAACGAAGAAGGAGCCGACGCGATAGCTAGGGGAGACATTATGCAAAGTAAACTTCCGTCACGGCAGACGACGCCAAGACGGACGCGTGTGTGTACAGAATAAACTCTGTCACCCTAAGCCGCTTCTGATGAGGACCCTTGAAGCATTTTATCATTGGACTTTGCAAGCGCCGACTCAATTGGCGCCGTCGACAGGGCCGCCTTAGAGCGCATGCGCAGAACGGTTTAGACCATGTCAAGATGTTATCAAGATGTTTCAAGATGTTATCAAAAAGGTGAGAAGGACGTTTGCATTGATTAAACACTGACAAACATCTTTGCATGTTCAATGTGCCTTCAATGCGCATGTGCAGTAGCTTTATCCTGTCGAGTGCGCCCAATGATAAAGCAGCTTCTCCGAAGGCGAAGAAGATGGAAGGCAAGCAAATCTCCTAAACGAGTACCGGCGGGAGATGGGGAATCCTCGTTCGGCCAGCGTTAAGCAAAAAGAAGGGTCATAAAGGAACACTGGATGCAAGAAGCAATTATCGTTGCGTTTGCGGAAATAGGCAAAAAATTAAAGCTGTTCCACTTAATGTGAAAGCTGTCGGGAGTGCAGAGCAGTGATCCGCCATAATGGGCTGCAGCGCCGTTATCCGCTCACTGCTTCCCCCAATGCATTTTAAATTTCCCACCTTCGCAGTGCTCGCGCACCCCCTGCCTGAAACTGCGCCAGTGGGACTTCTGTTATTTTGCGCTTGCTTTAACTGCGTATGCTCGAGGTGTTTTGCGTCATTTCGACAGCGCCATTTTTTTCTTGCGCGGCTGGAGCCTTTCTGCGTCCTTGCGAACGCACCATTTCTTTCTTGCGCGGCCTTTTTTCTTGCTTTTCTTGCGCGGCCGCGCTATTTCACCTTGTGTATCACGTCACGGTTGTGGGACTGACGTCATGCTTCCCGGGCGCGTGGAAATGGCGGAATCAAGTGTCACTACATAATGAGCATGGAGGAAGAAAAAAGTTTGGAGGGAGCATGACGTCAGGCGGCCCAGCTTCGGCAAGCCAACCTCCTCTGACGCCGCTTTCTCCTCTCCTCGGGCTCCTCCCGCGCAATGCATTATGGAAAATCCACCACGCTCAGGCCCACGGTAGCATTTAGTGGCTCCGGCTGGCTGCCGGTGGAGATGGAGGCGAGCGCCGTCGCGGAAGGCGCCGTACAAAATTGTTCGCCAGCGTTGCGCTCCAAGCTTCGTATCGTGGAAGTACTGCCGCTGTCGCTGTTCAAAGCAAGGCGAGACTTCGATCGCATTCTTAAGAAGCACCCACACGAGCTGCAAGCCGAATTTCACTTCTGACGTTGGATCGCTCGAACGCGCCGCCGTAAACATTCAGAAGCATGGAGCGGCCTACAGCTGCGCGGTGTTTGCTATGTGTGCTGTGACGTTTGCGTTTGGCATTCTGCTGAGTTATCGCGCGTAACGAGTGTCGTGTCGGCGGGGAGGTGGTGAGATTAGCTTTGGTTTCGCTCGCGCGCGCTTTTGCATACGTTCGCCTTTTCAGTGCTCCGGCGGCGTGGTGGTACATTTTTATCTACTTCAGTGCACTGGAAAACAAAGGGTTCAGAACTCTTATGTTGGGTGTGACCGCCTGGCGTCGCAAGCAGTACGCCGGCTGTTTGTCCTCTGAGGACCGCTCGATCGGTGCTATACTATATGAAAAAAAAAAAAAAAAAAAAAAAAAAAACGAATGCTAGATTACGCCTGGGAGGGACCTTGCTGAATTGTGGACTGACTGCGCCTTGGCAATAAAAGGTTAAAGAAAGGGTTGAAATGGTTGATCTTTTCAACTTTGCCTAAGCGGCAAAGTTGAAAAGATCATCTCCACTTCTGCACGCGGCGGCGGCACACAACTCTCCGACTGCGGCGTGAACTTCGACGGGTCCGAAAGCTCAGTAAACAAAGATGTTTTCTGCCTCTCCCGTCCGACCACTTTGCCCGCACGATCAGGCCGCTGCGCGGTTCGGGTTGCAGGCAGAGCTGCGCGCAACGACTCGCCGCCGAAACTCGAATACGCGGACGGCCCGGCAACCAAACGGATAGACGCACGCACGCAGCGTCGGCGAAGGGCCACATGAGGCGCAAAGAACTACCGCTTGCCTGTCACGTGAATAGAACACCTCCCATCAGTCTTTCCTTTTTATTTTTTATGACTAGGCTTCACGATTCTCACGTGACGCTCCCTCCTAAACTTTTCTTTCCTCCATGATAATGAGAGTATCAGCACTCTTTTCTCCTGTTGTTCCGCGCCGCCGCCGTTTTGGTCAGTTCGCATCCCATGACATTTCTTTACGGTACATTGGTGCGGCCATTTTGTTGTTTATGCGTCGTTTCCTGTCGGCCAACTGTGGTAGTCTGAGGTTGTCATGCCTGCTCTGCGGCTGCGCGCGACTGGCGCCGTTCCGAACGCGAATCAAAGATAACGCTGCAGAAGTGAGTCCGAACATGTCGTGTTGCTGTGTCTTCGGAGTATTGTTTAGAAATGACCCCGTCAAAGTTAGCGGTGAGGCCGCAGAAGCGGCAATCTGGCAACGTTGATAAACACCAAAATCACAGCCGTTGCTCACTTGCGTGCCTCAGTGACGGAACTCTGTATATTATCTAGTGACGCCAGTGGTGCGACAAGAACGGTGACGTCACCAGCACCCTCCTGTCATAGCGGCCGCCTCGGTGTTCGTTTCGTCTAAACCGAAACTGACACGAAAAAACGAGGCTGCAAATAATTATTTACGCTGCAACCGACCGTCTAATGTGCCTTTCCATGATAAGTGAGCTGGTAGGCACCCATAAGCGAAAAAAAAACATTACACGAAAATTTCGTGTCAGTACTCCTTCACGACTTTTCAGACGACGATCCCGATTCACCTTCCGTATTTGCCTCCCACTTGAGGGTGCGTCTGCGCACAGGGCCAGGCGGCAGCGCCTGCAGCAAGGCGCGATGCGCGTATACGTAACGTCCAGAGCTTTGCACGTATAGAACCGGGCGGCGTGGAGTAGTCGGAAAGGCATCGGCTGCGAGACCGAGACGACAAAGGTTCTACGTCAGCGGCGGCAGCGTTTCTTTCTCTATCACAACCTCAAAAGAGGATTCATACAAACAGAGGCGAAATCCAGTTTACTGGGCCGGTGGCGCGTTCAAACTACAACGAAGGAATATCCTGTTTCAAGCTTTTCCCCTTCAGGTTTCCCCAACAAAACCACGAAGTTAACTAACTTAATTATAAAGTTTAATTTGTTTTCGCCGCTAATTTCTGAGCGAGGAATAAGCTACCTTTGACCGCTAAAAAAACGGCGTGAAAAGCTGTAAGAGGTCCATTAACAAGGGCGTATGCTTCGTCTCACATTTAATTAACTCCCTCTAACGAACGCTGATTGTATGCAGCGTGAAAAACGGCATACAATGCCCGCACTCGTTGGAAACCACGATGCACAGCTGGCGCCATTCTTAACACGATCGCGGGTTCGTGCCTTTTTAAAGGATGGAGCCTTGCCTGCCTCGCGAGCCGTAAAACCCGGCGTGTCGTCCGCAGCGGCTGCGCAGTATTACCAAAAAGCCTCGCGCAGCGCACCGTGTGCGCATAACACGTGACGCCCGCGAGGAGAAAGAGTGCACGCCAGCCACGGAGAAGTAGGCGGTGAAAGTTCATTATCATCATCATCGTAATCATCATCACCACCACCACCAGCCTATCTACGCCCACTGCAGGGCAAAGGCCTTCCCATAGATTCTATCTCAAATTATCCCGGTCCAGTGCTAACTGCCACCAATTTATCCCCGCAAACTTCTTGATCTCATCTGCCCATCTAACCTACTGCCGCCCCCTGCCACGCTTGCCTTCTCCAGGGATCCACTCTGTCACCGTTAATGACCACCGGTTATCTTGTCTTCGCCTTACATGCCCTGCCCGGGCGAAAGTTAAGGTGACTGCTAATGCTACAAAAATGGGTATCTGCTAGCTTCGTCGCAAATGTCGTTGAAAGACGATAGTCGTCTGCCGCCTCTGCCACGTAAATGCCTCCATTCTCTTCCCTACCCACCTCTCACGCATTGCCTCCACCCCTTTCACCCCCCAATACAGTGGAGGTTTACTTATTAAGACAATTCAATTCTACCGCCTTCGACTGCTCGCGCGCCACCTACTTAAAATATTCGCATCCCCGGCTTTCTCGCTCCAAATTGCGAATTATCAGGAAGCTAATGGAACCACTGCAGGAAAGTGATATTTCGCATGGAGCAGAGAGTCGACTTGGATATGAACACTGTGAAAGAAATTTTCACAACTCTAAATAGTTTTTGGTCGCTGTCAAAAGTTAGCGCCCACGCATTTCAATGGGACAGTTTCCTTGGCTCTGACACGTAGTAGAGTTACGCGAAGGAACTTCGAACTCCGCACAATGCAAGCTGTCGCCCTCAGCATTAGCAGTGCTGAAATTCTTCAAAGTGCGCTAAATAACTGCAGAGTAATTACTTGCGAAAGAATTGCGATGAGCCGGAAAGCTGTTGGGCTTTCTGGAATGCCGCCACGGAGGCTACAGGGTCGCGCACGAGCGCTTTTTGTAATTTTGGATCACACCAATGTTTTCAGCGCGCTATTTTTTATCCGCTAACCAAAAATCGAGTAGCCATGAATTTCCAATTAAAAGAACACTGCAAATATCACTTATGTAGTGTTTTGCCTTAAATATGCCGGACGAACGGACGGACGGACGGACAGACAGACCGAAATCTTCGCGTTCAAGTAGCCAAAGAAAAAATACCGTCTTTAAAATTAAGCCCGCCTACGTGCTTTGATGCGCCAGCAATAAAATGTACCCGGCATTTCTTGTCAAGTATACTTTTAAGTCGTATACGTTGCATTTGCGTCTCTTCCTTTGCTTTGCCTTCTTCAACAGCGATCATTCGATACCCCCTATTGAGATTCTACGAAGGAGTACTATGGTAGTTTCGTGGAACCAGCATAACACACAGGAGAATCCACCATGCTGTTACGCTCAAAACACGCAACCAGACTTAAGTGTCCCGACAAATTTTATCCTCTTATCCGGACGGACGGACGGACGGACGGACGGACGGACGGACAGACAGACAGACAGACAGAGAGAGAGGGAAAGGGAGAGACAGGGAGAGACAGGGTCTGGTTTAGGCGAAGGGGTACCCCAAGGTGGGTCACTGCGCCTTCTGTTATTCTTTCTCCGCTAATATACAGGTATTACTGCGTAAACGTTTACTGTAGAGGGATGTTCCTCAGAATCGATTTGATATGATTTATTTATTTTTGCACAAAAAAAAAAAAGAAACAAGTTCACGCAAAGGGAGCCGGGAGAAAAAGCCGTAGAACAGCTCGACTAGCCCCAGCCCCCCGTGCGACAGGCGGCAAGTGGCATTGACCAATATTAACAAAAATCAACACGCCTTCAAAAACAAAAACAAAAAAACTGCGTGATGGAAAGGGGAGGACACTTCCCCCATTCTTCATCCTCCCCATTCGCTACTCCACAGTACACGATTCTCCGTGAGTTGCGGATGCTGAGATCTATAGCGCCAGTACGCATAACGTCACGGTAGTAAGAAGGATAAAAGGTAAGTTTAGCCTTGCAAACGCCTCTATAAGGTCAAAAGCAATTCTCTACATGCTGGATCACATTAGATTTAAATAACACCCCAACGATTTTCCTTATGTAGGCCGACGACAGTCAAGACAGAAAACCTCCTGCGCGCTCCCTCGGCAATTCGCTCTTCAGTTTGTACCACTTGGGTGAGGGGAATCTTCCAAAGGTCGCTGCATGCATAAATTCAGTCGAGGTTTATGCAAATGCGAGAAGCCGGTAGAGTTGACTCTGCACCGTATACACACACAGGAGCCACTTCGCGCGGCTTCGCCAATTCAAAATGGATTCTTTTCGAGGCGCGCGCCAGCATCAATGCGCGGGGACCGTACACCGGCTAAGAAGCTTGCGGCCTTGGGAATGACAATGGTCGAGCTGTAGATCAATGCCCGACGGCATAAATAACGCGCTTCATTTTGACAACAGAGCAGTGACGTCAGTGCCGATCTTTAGGAAAATAAGAAGGATGGAGTCCAGGAAACAGGGGGGAGGGGGAGCTAGTTAATTACCGTACGAGGCTCCACATTAAAAGCAGGAAAGTAATCACTCACGATGAGAGCGGTTTCGCCGTACTGGCACAGCATAGAATTACTGCACCTTCTCATTTAATATTTCGAAAAACAAATTTGGTCACTTCGCGTGCGAAGTTACAAAAATGACTGTGAGTTACGCTTTCACAGCCGAACTTCGTTAATTCGAACACGAAGGGGTCCTAAAATTTGTTCGAATTAAAAGAAGTTCGAATTAATTAAAGCTATTTTAACAGACATAACTTTGCCGGTACCGCAGCGCCAGTTTGAATAAACCACAAGTTCGAATTAAGCGAGTTCGAATTAACGAGGTTCGAGTTTTCATTCATCTACTTCATACCTCGAGCAATCCTTGAATCAGTGTCGTAATGAATAATAAAAGTGATAAAAAATACAGACGCCACTTTTACGGCATATAAACATAACCGGAAAGTTATATTACGCTCCCCTCTGGAGCGAAACGCAAGGGGCGACTTTACGGTTTTCCGTTTAGTTACATTATTATTAGGCCAGACAGCAGACATCCCCACTTAAATTGCCAAGCGTCCCTGACCCAGCCTACATGCCATGGAAAAAAAGGGCGTTGCAGTTCTCCCATGATGGTGATGTCTGGGTGTTCATGGCGCGAGGCCAGCAAGTGATTAGATGCGGTTCTCCCATAAGCACACAGCTCTCACATGACCACGAAGACAACACACAACCTTGCTTCTATCAAAATATTGTCATGTGAGAGTAACAAGCACGCAACGTTTAACGCAAAAGCACAGTTAATTAGGCCAAATAATGAAGCAAAAGGTGCACTGTAACATTTTTATTCCCTTTTTGTCTACAACACACTTACACCCTACCAAAAACAAAAACACCCTTTGAAAGGGTGTAATTAAACGCCCTTTAAGGGTGTAATCCTGTGTTCTGCTAGGGTGTAAAGGACTTATACACGACAACAAAAACTTTAAGGGTGTTATCGTTTTTTTTAAAGGGTATAAGCGTGTTATAACCAGTGATTTTCACCATTAAAGGAGCCATGAAGAGAAAATACAACTTCGTTTAATTTGAAAGAACTAGAATTCAGTATCTCACTCAGCTTCATTACAGCCACAAAAGATGTTTTTTAACAAAAAAAAAGCAAGAAATATTTGAATACTTTCAAATTTTGCGCCACAGTGACGTGTTATGAGCAAGAATGACGTCATACGGGCCAACAATAAAACGTAATTTTCAGTGCGTTAACTGCACGTTAGCCTTCAAGTGATGCGGTCAAATGGAACTAGAGGCCCCATTGCAGACTTCCAGTCATGTGTCGTCGCCACAGGTCAGTTAGGCAGCCGCCAATCACACAAACAAGGTTCCGTGACGTCATAGAAAAGTTGCGGCAAATTGGCTAGGGGGTCGCGACTGCCTCACACGTTTTCTTTCATATCTCCGTTATTTGTTAGAAGATTGCGATGATATTGGTATCATTGTTATCGGGACTAAGCAGTCTTTCTAATAAACCCAACTTGTATTTTGTCTTCATGGCTCCTTTAAGGGTGTAAACTATTTATCAGTGTAGGTAGGAGTGCGACGCCTCGAGAAACTGAAGATTATTTGGACGCGCCTCTCGTACATAAAGAAGCTGTAGTGCATGCGTGCATGTGTGTATGCGTGCTTGCATTCAGGCGTGTGTGCCGCCCTAAAGAATTAATCGCGACATAAACACGGGAACCTTCCCTTCTGGCAACAACGACCGCAACGTCGTCTCCCAGTTTCCTCATTCCCGCGGGCTTATACCGGCCACGACCAAATCCAACAACTTGCCCTTCAAAGCACGCGCTGAATGATCGCGTTGAATGAAGCCGAAGGCACCACGAGCGTACACTACGCTCCACGAAAGAGGATTACTCCAAGGCACGCCACGCGCACAAATTTCCCCCGAGCCCACTCCGTCCGCGTGCTGCCGCCCGAAGCTTCCGGAAGATTCGAAGCGCACGCCTCGGTGCCCACGACACTTCCCAGCGTCCTTTCCATCTCGCCGCTGCGGTCGGCAGAAACTCTCCAGCGTCCCTTCGCTTGGGATTGGCACTTGGGAATCTAAAAGCAGCACTGCAGATAGCGCAGGCAGTGTTTACCCCACTGCTGAGCGCTTTCGCCGTTAATGCGCCTAGTCCGTATCCCAAAGGCATCGCCCACTCGGTGTTATTGACAAACTGGGCGATCTAACGAGAACCGAATCCCCGTATATTGGCCGTGGGCGACTTCATCGCTTAAGGCAACCGCAGTGCTCATTCGCTTCTAGAAGTCTATACCGACTTCAAGTGCAGGCCAGGCCAGGGCCCTACAAACTGTTTCGACGGTTTTTTTTGTGGGCGAAGCACCTTAGGGGATCGGGCTGTCGGCGTCTCCTGTCGTCGTCGTCGTCTCATATCACGGTAAATCAAGTTGCCAAACGATGGTAAAAAAACGAGTGTATAATGGAGGATAAAAACAGTTAAACAAAAACTAACATAACTTATTTGAAATACAGGAATAATCAGGATTTAATTGCATTAATAACAAAAATTTGTTCAATTCGGTGTCGAAATTGTTTTCGAAACGCCAGGTTTTCTCCTGTAAAGCATTTTCTTAGCATGGTATATTAGACAGACAACTGCAGCGGTGTCTAAACGGCATCAAAGAAAACGTCCGCACGCAGACAACTTACGGCCAGTCTGTCTCTCATTTAATTGCTTAAATCCGGCTTAATGCAAGAGAGGGCGCCACCGCCTCAGCAAGCGCGCAATTGCTCCTCCCATCGGCGCTTCTCCGGCGCCGAATAAGAGCGCGCCATGTGGTAAGAGAAAGACACAGTCTTTGAATACACTTATACACCGCATGCTTCGCCCCTCCCCAGGTTTCACGTTAGTAGAGACGGCCCGGGATTTTTTTTCCTGGTCTCCCTGCAACATAGTTGCGAAATAAAACTATTCGGTTCAATTCAATTCAATTAACCAACATTTATCTGCGCTGAACAGGAGCACAGAAGCTCCTGTTCAGCGCAGAATGGCCAAACCGGGCGTTTTCAGGGTAAACTGTAGCACCTTTCCCATCGCTATAGCTTTTCGCATTTATTACGCTACTTCAATTTAATCCTTTCTTATTTAAAAAAAAGTTGCAAAAACACCCCCGTGGAAACTGTGAGCACGCAACTGTGCTATACACTGAGCCCCCTAAAAGTCGGCTTCATCGCTTTACCAGAATGCACTGCGGAGAATACATTATTTCGGCGCATTAAAAGCAGTCTGATATGGCAATATAAGCCGGAAGGCCCTGGGGCATTTCATTAACCACGTTCATAAAACACCGTGTTTCCTCGTGCATGGTTATACAACAAGTCATTTAAAGTAGGCTTCGCAACGGTACACAAATGCACTGCTCGGAAAGACGTCTTATCAAAATGTAAAGGCCCTTACAGCCCTTTCGTACGCGGGGAAAGAGTGACACATTCAGCGTTACGCACGGACAGACTGGTTTCCTCGTTGAGACCACATAGAACTGCTGACGCGTTTAAACGAATGGGATCAATCCACGGGGAAAATAACTTGCACGCGACCGTAACAAAGTTACCGCCGCACAATGGACGTACGGTATAATGCACAGAAACGAGGAACGGACGACACAAAGACGACACAGAACACAGAGAAACGGACGACACAGAACACAGCGCGGGCTTGCACATGCACGCACCAGTTGCTACGCGTTGCGTAAACCACAACCAGCTGTAACCAGCACGCCTGAACCGCCATATCCCCGTCTCTTTCGCGGAGCACCGCGCTGTCAGCTGCGGCATTCACTTTATTAGTCCCGCTGTTCTTCGTCATAAAACGAGTAAAATTACCCGCCCTTCATGTTTTACATTCCTTACTCTTCAAACGAGCGCTAGCAGCTTAACTAGCAGAGATAAGAGAAGCACGGAACAACGAAATGGACATCCACCCCACCTGAACCACGTCCCCGCGTGCCGGCAACAGTAGCAGCAGTAGCAACAGTAGCAGCAACAGTAGCAGCAACAACCGGCAACAGTAGCAGCGGCTAAACTACATTAAAGAAAATGCCCGCTTCGTTCTTTTGCCGGATAATAACGCAAGAGCAGTTATTGCTGTGTTTATGACCGTTTCTCGGACGCACTGAAAAACAAAAGGGTTCTGTATTTTCTTTTAACAAGCAACGGTGATTCATCAACACGATGTACAGCTTCCAATGGCCCCGTTAAAACAGCGTTGCTCCCACATATAAAGAAATGTGCGCTGACCGATGACCCGAGGAACAAAAGGAAACCGAACCTTTCTTAACGGTACTACAGCCGTTGTTTCGAGCAAGCCTTACATTTTCAAAACCGAAAGCATCTTTTCGTGTGTGCTCGCACGGGCTGTCAGCACGAAAAGAAAGAAGAGGAGGATTTACGAAGCGCCACGTTAAATGGATGAAAAAAAAAAAAAAGAGTGCGAATGAAAAAGTTCAGCGCGTGCGATGAGGGAATAATTAAGCGCTTTCATTACAGCCGTATACGACGCCAAACGACCCGAGTACCACACAAGCTAAAGGAAAATAAATGCGCGCCTAACGGCCGGAGATGGCACTCACCGCGCGTCCGAACCGTAATAAAGACGACGCAAAAAGTGAGGATCGTATAGAACGACGATAACGACCCGAGACCGCAACCGCGGCGACCCCGATTAGAGATCAGCAGTGGGCACACATATAAGCTGGGCACACATATAAGCACCGGCGCTCTTCCCCCCCCCCCGGGCTTGGTAATAAAAGTGCACGGTGCCGCGCATCACGCGAACAGACATGGAGCCAGAACAGCGCCTTGCGGTGTACACCGCGCTCCGCGGGGGGCGTCGTCTCTTCTATAGCTGCCCCGGCGAGCGTTGAGCGGTCAGTAATAAAGCTCGCGCGACGTAAAGGACCCATGAAAGCCCTGGCCGCGTTGGGCCGAGCAGCGCAAAGCCCATGCACCGCGTTCGCACGGGTGCTGCAGTGCAAACGAATATTAACGGGGTAATGGATTTTAACCGACCGCCGGCGTGCTTCTTCTCGGACATTACCGCCGTACAGTCGCGCTCGGTATGAGCTATAACGCTCATTAGTATTCATAGCTTTGGACAACCTACGGCACCCGGGCCTCTGAATCAAACACACATTAGGTGCCTAACGTCGTAATGCGAAAAACATCATAGCAACTTTTATCACTAGAGCCATTGCTCTGACGATATCAGGTCTCTTTTATTTGTGATTCTAAACTGCTCAGAACTGCCCCAAAGCAGCTCCGTATTTATTTTGACCATACGATTTCTATTCGGAGAGCAGTTCTGGACTGCCCACGACCTGCTCAGAGCTTATATATCACCAAATAAAAGAGACCAATTATTATACTAACGGACGTTGAAAATCATACTGGGCGCTAGCGTATGCATGTGCATGCAGGTAGGCTAGAAAAGTCGTAAAGTCGGGGTCTATTCCTTTATCCAAGAAATTCACAGGGACGTGGAATGTGGTGACTGGTGATGAGTGTGTTCTAACGCAGGCATAGTCAGGTCGTTTGACTTGAGTTGGGACATATTTTTAAGAAGGTGAAAGTTGGGGGCCTTCATTTTGTTACGACTGTTTGCGCGGGCCGGCGACCTCTCCACAACGCAGCGACAATCGCAATAAGCAGTATAATGAACAAACAGCCCTTACTTAACGTTCTAACTGCCTGTTACACGGGGAACATGTTAATTCCAGGAAATTAAGACAGCTCATAAAGCTATAACCAGTACTAGGAAACCTCGAATCGTGCACTTGTGGTTAGGTATATCACAATAGCCGCTTCGGTCCACC
>NW_027526225.1:6009551-6101713 GCF_048455015.1 Haemaphysalis longicornis | reverse complement strand
TGCGTCCTAAGCGCGACGGTGCTTATAACGACAGAGCGTCACTAAAAGTTGAACGAATAGCACGTCGATAACCTCGCCCGGGCAACCACCAATGCCTCGGCTCCCTTTGTGTAAACAAAAACACGAGGTGATTTTACCAACTCCTCGACTACGGAATATGCCAGGATGACGGGAAGTGATTCCGATACCTTCTAAGAGCGACGATGCTTGGCGAAGGAAGAAAGGACGGAAGGATGTTGAAAGAAGGCAGGAAAGTTAACCTGGCTAGAGCCTAGTTTGCTATCATGCACGTGGAAAGGGAACATAGGCAAAAAAGAGAAAGGAAAGAATGGAGAATAGTCGAAGCAGACAGGTATGCCCAGCGTTGAAGCACTAAACATTCAAGTTCAGTGAATGCCACTGAAGGCTTTCAGCTATAGTATACAGTTCAGGTTCGTCGCCCGTAGAGCGCAACAGTCCGTTAGTCGCCTTCTGAGCGGGTGACAGAGAGGGCGAGTGGCACAGAATCTTCTCCTCCGAAAATGGCCGCCGAGAGTCCAGGTTCCTCAGTGCTGGCGACAGCTTCTTTCTTTCAGGCGAGTAGCGTGGGCACTCGCATAAAACGTGTGGTTTATCGTCTCCGGCGTGCCGCACGTTTCGCACTCCTCACTTGGAGACGGCCCCCGATAAAGTAAAGGGGATAATTCAGCCGATAAGGTTGTGCCTCTACAACCATTGCCTTGGCTCTATTTCTCTGAACACGTGAACGTGGAACAGTAATTTTATCAAGCTTACAAACTGCACGCCCCGATCTCCCCTTCCCGTTTTCGCGGAATGGGCACAAAGAAATCAACCCTCACTGTAGAAAGCACTGCGACCTTCTTATATAGCACCGCTAAATGTTGGCGTTGAACAAAATCCCCAATACTCGCCAATATCGCGTCCCCCGTCTTACTTTCACAAACATGACGCCTATTCCAAGGGGGACTGGCCAAGTTCAGTCGAACTTCATTCTGGCGCCGTGATCACTGGCCCCGATTAGCGAATTAATACACACGAGCGGGAGTGTCCATAAGCAAATAAACGCGAGCTGTCATTGCCGAGCCACGGCGTCACGAGGCACGAAATAAACTGCACACTCTATTATGAGGACTAAAAATAGGCCTAACGCTAAGCCTAACGTTCCCTCATCCGGCCTATACTGAAGGGCGTAACGTCGTTATGTCTACAAGACCGCAGATTTAAACACACCCATATAACGTTGCATCCAAGGTGGGGTCTAACGCTCGCAACGATTATGTTAAGGTATGTATAATGGGTGAAACCGTCAATTCGGGCGAAGGCAAGTGTACGGCATTGCGACTGCGCTTGCCTACAATATGCTCACCTGTATATCATGCTATAAAAACAGTAGAGAAAGATATAAGAAAAGGATAAAGGAGGTGTATAGCAGTCTGCAGTGCATCCCTAACGATTGTTGCGAAACTTCTGGGCAGTGCAGACCAGAGAGAGAGAGAGAGAGAGAGAGAGAGAGAGAGAGAGACCATACTATTGCTTTGAAAAGCAGAAATTTGTATGAGCACGTCATTTTCGCTGAGCATGGACCAGTGATTGAAGTAAAGCGCACCACCGTTATGGTAGTGTGTGTGTGTGTGCTCTGCAGTAAATGTAACTAGACTCTCTCAAGGAGACCAAGTGTGTGTGTGTGTGTGAGAGAGAGAGAAGGGAGGGAGGGAGCGGGAGAAAAGAGCAAGGGCTCGAGTTATTGGCTTGAAGAAATTTTCCTCAAAAACTAAGACAAATGCGCCTTTAACGTGTCCAATAAGATTACTCTTCCCTCCTTTCTTCGTTCTTCTATATTCCTGTTAGTTCGCACTCTGAATCCAGCAGCCTGACGTTCAAGAAAAGACGGCGAAATAGGCTTTCGTAATCGGAGCGCGGCGGCGCGAAGCAAATGCGCAACGTTGACTTAACCTGTCAAGGCGGCAAACTTTCGCACGGCTAAACGAATTAAGTAATCCTCGCAGCCTGGATTCGTGCACGTGACCTGCCGACGAAGCACGCCGCCTTCTAATCGGCGTCCCCGTTAATCACATTTGGTCGACTAATCCGCACTTTTCCATCTTCCCCTGTAAAGACGATCCCGAGCTTCTTCTTCGACCTTTCAAGCTTGCTCATTTTGAGTCGTGGGGCTAGAATGAGATTTACCTCCTGGCTCAGTCTTAGGCAACGGAAATGTCAACAGGGCTGACGAAATTTCGATTACCAACTTTTTAAAGCCAATTGCTAATTAGGACGTCGTCCGAAGGTTCGGTAAAAAATAACAATTGTGAACTAATTAACCAAAGATAAGCGAGGTGAGTGGCAGAAAGTAATATTGCTCTTGAATCTTGCGGCTGCAGTTGGGACGCTTTTATCGCCACTACTTCGCGTACGTGCCCCGACTCCGATGAAGGGCAGTCGACACGTAATTAAACCTCGTTGCTGTTGTTTCCACGTGTGTGCCGACTTTTTGCTAATCCAATTTATACAATTTTACGTGCTCTTCACGAGGTTGCTTTCTTTATAGAAATATACATGCGTACATTTACACAAGCATACATACACACATACATACATACATACATACATACATACACACATATATACATACATACATACACACGTGCATACATACATACACACGCGCATACATACGTACATACCTACATACATACATACGCACATACATACATACATACAGAAAGAAAAAAAGAAAGAAAGAAATGCCGGCAGTCTACAACGCCAAAAAGGCATAGGGGAATGGTTAGACTATTTTTTACCGTTAGTGACGTTACATTATTTTTTATTATTATTACGTGAGAAAGAAAGAAAGAAAAATTTTCCTAACGAGACCCTCATTTCCAAACAAACAAACAAACAAACAAACAAACAAACAAACAAACAAACAAACAAACACAATCCGTCCGTCCGTCCGTCCGTCCGTCCGTCCGTCCGTCCATCCATCCATCCATCCATCCATCCATCCATCCATCCATCCATCCATCCATCCATCCATCCATCCATCCATCCATCCATCCATCCATCCATCCATCCATCCATCCATCCATCCATCCATCCATCCATCCATCCATCCATCCATCCATCCATCCATCCATCCATCCATCCATCCATCCATCCATCCATCCATCCATCCATCCATCCATCCATCCATCCATCCATCCATCCATCCATCCATCCATCCATCCATCCATCCATCCATCCATCCATCCATCCATCCATCCATCCATCCATCCATCCATCCATCCATCCATCCATCCATCCATCCATCCATCCATCCATCCATCCATCCATCCATCCATCCATCCATCCATCCATCCATCCATCCATCCATCCATCCATCCATCCATCCATCCATCCATCCATCCATCCATCCATCCATCCATCCATCCATCCATCCATCCATCCATCCATCCATCCATCCATCCATCCATCCATCCATCCATCCATCCATCCATCCATCCATCCATCCATCCATCCATCCATCCATCCATCCATCCATCCATCCATCCATCCATCCATCCATCCATCCATCCATCCATCCATCCATCCATCCATCCATCCATCCATCATCCATCCATCCATCCATCCATCCATCCATCCATCCATCCATCCATCCATCCATCCATCCATCCATCCATCCATCCATCCATCCATCCATCCATCCATCCATCCATCCATCCATCCATCCATCCATCCATCCATCCATCCATCCATCCATCCATCCATCCATCATCCATCCATCCATCCATCCATCCATGCACGGTGGTGTGCAGCCACAGTGGGAAGACTCGTAGGGTTGATGTCGGCGGCAGTGACGTATGCCGGCTTCAGGCGCTCTAGGGCTATGTTGTCGTGAGAGCCATTGATGTCGATGACATATGTTGACGAGTGTCGTTCTACCACTGGGAAAGGGCCAACGTAGTGTGGTTGCAAAGGGCGGCGCACGGGTCCGCACCGCACAAACACATGTGTTGCCTGTTCAAGGTCCGGAAGCACATAAGGTCCTCTGGGTTTTCGTTCCCGTGTAGGCTGCGGTCGAAGGTCCGCGAGGATCAATCTCAGAGATTTCACGTAGTCCGCGGCGGAAGATGCTTGGGACGGTACCTCGAACAGGTCGGCTGGTAGTCGAAGCTGGGTTCCAAAAACGAGTTCAGCCGAAGAACACGTCAGGTCAGTTTTGAAGGCGGTGCGTATGCCCAGAAGTGTGAGGGGCAAGCGCTGGACCCACCGTGTTGGGCAGTCGTGTGCAGTGAGCGCGGCCTTAAGTTGGCAGTGAAAGCGCTCGACGAGTCCATTTGTTTGTGGCCGGTACGCTGCCGTGCGCAAACGAGTCGTGCCGAGGAGGTGAAGGAGCTCGGCGAACAAAGCCGACTCGAACTGCCGTCCGCGGTCGGTGACGAGGTTTGATGGGCATCCGAAGCGCGCTACCCACGTCGACACGAATGCTGACGCTACTGTGGGCGCGGAGATGTCGGGTAGCGGTGTGGCTTCAGGCCAGCGGGTGAATCGGTCCACACAAGTCAGTAGGTAGTGGTAGCATTGGCAAGGGGGCAAGGGACCGACGAGGTCGATGTGCACAACGGCGAAGCGCTCATCAGGTTGTAGGAACGTCTTTGCCGGCGGAACTGGGTACCGGTGAACCTTTGCGCGTTGGCATGGTGCACACGCGCGAACCCAGTCGCGAACATCAGCGTTCATTCGAGGCCAGACAAAACGAGCCGCGATGAGTTTCTGCGTGGCACGAATCCCAGGATGGGCCATGTTGTGCAGGGCGTCGAAGAGCTCGCGACGGCAGGTTCTGGGTACGAATGGTCGTGGCTTTCCGGTCGACAAGTCGCAAACGAGCTGCTGTCCGTCGAGTGTGACGTCTTCGAGCTGGAGCGCAGTTGGGGATGTGCGAAGACGCAGCAGCTCCTTGTCGTCTGCTTGGTCAGCAGCCAGCCGGCGGAGGTCGGGTGCAATTAAAAGCGGCGAAGTGGAGGCAATGGCGTCCACGCGGCTTAGAACTGGTCTGGTCGTCTCTGTTTCAACGCCTCCGTGGCATGCGCTCTACACATACATACAAACATACATACATACATACATACATACATACATACATACATACATACGTACATACATACATAACACCCCGGCCGCAAACGAGACGAGACTGCCTCCCTGTTTTCAAAAGCACCAACAACGCTTCTCGCAGAACCAGTTACAGCCAAACTGCGACTTGCGCATTACATGCGGGTAAGTACGGCATGCGCAGCGTCCATCCCCGCGCCGCTTCCATCCGAGCCCTTCCGCGAAGGCGGAACCGGCACATACCAAGCGAAAGCAGAAATAAAAACACCAAGCGGCTGCAAAACAGCACCACGCGCGCGTCGAATGAAGGCGGCAAAACACATCTCTTCTTCGCCTCGTCTCGGAAGTCGTTTCCCCGGCCGCTTGTTGCCGTGAGCCACGCGACGATTGCGGCGATTACCGAGCGCGCGACGACGCGCGACCTACATAGGAGAAGAAGGGGCCGTGAAACGAGAGGGCCGAGCGCGCGAGGAGCGACGCATCTCTTTATGTACGCCGCGTTTGGGAAGGCAACGTGCGTAGAACGAAGGAGAAAACGCGGAGTCTCCTCTTTCTGCTTTTCTCTTTAACTTTTGGCGCCTACCTGAAGAGGCAGCTAAGCGGGATTTAGCAATCGACGTGCAGAGAACCGTCGAAGCGCACGGGGTGCCGTAAAGCGCTGCAGTCTTTATCCCGGCATTCGCGATTTCAACACGCCCATGATTTAAGGTCATCAATGCATCGCACGATCGAACACGAATGACTCTCAGGGTCGCCGTAGATGGCATTCCTTTTGGTACAGTGCGCCTGTCTCACCCCAAGAAGGCAGCAGGAATTCCAGTCTCATTGTATCCGACAGCGGAGCAGGAAGGACTGTGAAGGACGTCGTGCAGGTTGAGCTTTTCAAGTGTTAAAGCACACAACGCGCGCCCTATAAGCAGTTGTCCTCGTTAAAACGGAACAACCTTATTGAAGTATCGCTTACAAAGAAGTCAGTTTACCGTCATGAGGACTTCGTTATGATGAGATTTTACCGTGTATATATACACTATTGCGAGGTTTCGGCCGGTGAGCGGCCTTCGTCCCGGCAACCAGCCGAAACGCCAGAATCAATCTTATTTTTCCCTTTGACTATTCACTCGTGTACATATACTGAGAGATGGGGTTTCGAAATAAGGCTCGTATTTTGCCGCCGACCTCCGACCTACTAAGAAGCGGGACCACGGGATGATGATTATCATCATCCTCATTTACAGATGATAATGACGATGGGTACAGAAAAGCGCCCCTCTTGGTGTTCACATAGCTAATGGTAATTACATGTTGCATACCTATAATGGGAAGGCGTGGGTTCAGTCCCCACTTTAGAATCATGTTTTTTTTTTCTATTTTCCTTACTATATAAAATTGGATTAACTCCATTAGTAGTAATATTAAAATACCCGAACTATTTCCCTATGCCTCCCTCCCTTGCCGTTGTAGACTACGAAAGCCTGACGTACGTCCTATTGCGGCTGGTACCCTTTAAGTACACGTCACATGTCGACGCGTCAGCGCAGTTATTAGTGTCGCCCCTAAGCCATCTAAATCACCTTTACACACCCTAGCCCACCTTAATCCATTTATTTCTACCTTATTCTATCTTAATACAGTAATTCATCGTAATCCGCCTTAGTCCCCACCGTTGCTGCACTGTAATCCGGCTTACTGCACTGCAATCCCACCATTAACATCTCAATTTATTCTAATCCAACTTACTGCATCTTAATCCACCTTAATCCATCTCAATCCACCTTCTAATCATCACTATAAATCACTACCCCTATTTCATCTTAATTCCTTTTACTACGACCGTACTAATCCTTAATATGAATCACTGATGAGTCATTAATTGAGTAATAATTTCTTATAAACGCCTTTCTCGGTCCACATTGATTTTTGCAACCGTAGCGTCGACGGCGGGTTCGTTCGAGGACAACCCTTTGACGAGATATTAGAGACTTTTGCCTCAACAATGCGGGCCAAACGAAAGTCCCGAGATTTTCATGAGTTCGCCGGAAGCGCACGCATTATGCGGGCGTACGAAGTAACCGCGCTTAGGACACGAACGAATTACTCCAGCTTACGGAAGTACGCGCATAATCCTGAGTCGCCATCAACAAGGCGCGTGCCTGTAAAGACCAAGAAAGAAATATTATTCCAGTGCCTCCGAACCGACCCGTGACCGCATAGGTCTTGTTATTGGCGAGCGTCTAGACACTCGACACGGGTGGATGAAACAAAAGAGGCGCCCCTAATAATAGCAAGGTGTTTACGAGCGATTGATACATGTTTTCCTCCGCCGAACAGCCGGCGGTTCAAATGCGCGCCTATCTGTGTGTGTGTGCCTCGGTCACCTTGAGCGGGACGTCCTACAGGTTCGAGAAGGCGCCGAGAAGTAAAAAGAAGAACGAATTACCAGTTTGTACGAAAAGAAAACAAAAACCGTTAGTGTTGTTGTCTGTTCGTATTGCGGGGTCAAGAATCCGAAAGTTCACACATGGGGCACCGCGGACCGCAGGCTTGGACGCGAGACACTAGCGGAGAGCTGCGTATTTATATATATCGCCCGTACGGACGCCCTTTGCTGGTTCGCCTCCATCGAAAAAACAGCAGTCGCGGCCGGGCAATCAAACACGCTGCGCCATGCCCAGTAGCCTCAACGCCCCATAGCAGCTTATCCACCCAGGATGGTGGCCCAAACAGCGCAATCTCCCGTTCGCGAAAACGTTTCGAATTCTCGTTATGTCGAAGTCATCGAAACAGGAGACTGAGTTCATTAATAGCGGAGATGGTCTCCTGTCCATGCACTGCAGTGGGAACCAAAAAAAAAAAAAAAAAAAAAAAAGAAAAGAAGGCTTCAAACCAAAGAGTGGATTCGAGTAAAGCGATTTTGTTAGAACGACTGTTTACTCGTGATAACAGATTCATAGGGGCTGAAAACGGGCTTCGCAATAGCGATGCTTCGTTCAAAGCGGGAATAATTTGTTCCCAATGCACTGACCTTCACACTTTGAATGAAATGAGATTTGAAGGGGGGGGGGGAGAGAGAGAGAGAGAGAGAGAGAGAGAGAGAGAGAGAGAGAGAGAGAGAGAGAGAGAGAGAGAGAGAGAGAGAGAGAGAGAGAGAGAAGGCGCCTTGTGGGGCGGGGGGGGGGGGCGTGGTGACCGGAGTAACTGCAGCAGCATTCGCCGTAATTGCCCGTTGGTTAGTCAGGTCGGAGCTGCACAGCGAGATTTGGAATAAAGCGATTTCGTTATAGCCAGGATTAACTGTACTTGTAGAAAGTCTTTGTTTTGATAAACATGACAGGCCCCGTCAAGACACGCCAACCCCTGTTCTCGTCGGCCACGCAACCGCCAACAATGACAGTACCGAAGTCTTCCTCTCCGCAGCAAGACTTCGGTAATTAATCCGCAGCTTTCCACCACAACGGTAGGATGCGAACTCATAAGGTTATGAATTCTTATCCCTCGTGGAACGCATGGTATTCCCCGCTTTCTTTCCTAACTGTTAAAAAAAAACACGTTTACAAAAAAGAAATCTCGGGCCATCCTCACCATACTATAACGTGACACCTGGAGAGGGGCGAAGCACGCACTGCGTAAGTGTTTTCTTCTTGGCGATTTGGCGTTTTTGCCAACGGAGATGAAACCGTTGGGGGGTAGAGGTATACAGCTTTGCTCTGAAAGCCTCGTGTCTATGAAGCACAAAGAGTTCCAGCGCGATCGCGAGGCGTAAACGAGTGCTTTAGTACCGTGACTACATGAGACGGCAGTTACGACGACGACATGAGACGCCGACAGCACGAGCTCCTAAAAGCCTTCGCTTCTAAAAAAGACCGTAAAACTTCTTCCCTTTTGCTTTTCTTAATGCCCTAGCCTTCTGAACCGTAGCATTATTGCGGGAGCAACAGAATGGCCATTTTGGCATAAATTTTCGCCGTCGATCCACGGACAGAAAGCAATTGAAAAGCACAGAACGATAGAGCGCAGGCAAGAGAGATGATTACGTCAGCACAGCCGGCGGAGGATTTCGCTGCCCAAGGAGCCCGTCTCGTGTCGTCTCAACGAGCACCGTCACAACTTGCACGCGTTGTAATATGGAGTGTACAGACTGTGCAGTGCCAAGTAGGCAGCAAAAGAGAATAGAATGGAAATGACGGGGGACGAAATGCCGATACTGTGGTCAACAAAAACGAGCCAGAGGCGCTCAATGCTTCTCCGTAAAAGCGAGGAAAGGTGGAGACTGATGCAAAGCACGGTTGGCACGGTGTGCGATACGCGTGCGAGAAACGCCGTGTTGCGGGCTTCTAAAGGAGGAACAAGGCCCCCCAAACAAGCTTTAAGTTCCCAAAGGAGAGGGAATATAGGTGCTCACGCATTTTTGAAATTTCGCCGATGGATCTTCCACTTATTTTCTGGCAGGTAACGTGCTACGCTTCGAATGACATTGCACCAGGCCGGACTCGCCGCTGGAGCTACTTCAGACAGGACTTATCGTTAAACTCAGTTCACTAACGTATTTCAACGGTCCCACCAGGAGATTTTCGATGGGCTCTCAAACGCCGCCCACGCCAACGCGGCTTACTTCGAGAACACTGGCACTTCAGGAGGAGGCGGGGAAGACAGCAGCGGCAGCCGACATCGCGGAAGAAGATCCGCTTTCATATAAAGAATAAATCTCTTTTAATCCAGTAATTTCCCCTTCGTTTCCAACTCCTAGGACGGATTAAGCCGAGTCCACAACGGGATTCCGCGAAAGCGGCGTTTTCTATCGAAGGTAGCACAAGAACCACGATCCTCGAAGTAATCCGAGGAAAAAGAAAAAAAGAAGAAAAAGCTTTAAGTACATTTGCCGCCACTCTAGACTTCCACTGGGAACAGCTCGTCGCAGCTTCTTACGTCTGCGAGTAAGGCGCTTATTAAAAAAAAAGAAAACGAAAACAAACTCGAATGAACACTAAGCCGATATACTATTCGTGTAAAAAGAAAGAAAAAGAGGGAAAGAATTGAAGATGTCTGTCAATATTGTCAGTCAGCCCCAGAAGAGCGACGCACACACACCGACAAAATAATTTAAAAAAAAGGACAAAAAAGCAGCTTTGCGTGCAAAAAAAAAAAAAAAGAAAAGCGCGAAGGAGCGGTTCGCGAGTACCACCTCAGCCAGGCTCTAGCTTCAGAAAGAAAATGAAAAAGAGAGGGGCTAGAACGGAACCTTGAGGACCCACGCGCAAGTACACACGGGACCGCAGTGACGACGACTCTCGTTACGAACTTCGTCGAACGCAGCTAGACTAGAGAGGCTGCAGCGGTGTGCGGAGTGGCCCGGTCGATATAGCGCGTCCCTTTAATATCGCATTTCCCTCCCACGTTCGTTTACCCAGCGCTTCCCGTCTCTTCCTCGCACTGCACAAGGGGAATCTTCAAGCGGTTCTTTTCATCCAAAGTGCACGCCCGCGAGGCACGTTCGGCTGAGTACTCGTTATTTCAGAGCGGGGAAAAAAAAGGGGGAACGGAGCGAAAGCGAATGATAATGTACAAGTATACAGACGTGTGCAAACAAAGTCTCCCAAGCCCCCCTTACCCTGTAACTTAAACGGGTGTTTGTGGTTTAGCGGTCGAGAAACAGCAAACCCTCGTTACAACGCAGTCTTCGGTAAATGACCTCGTTATAAGCGAGATTTAGAATAAAGTGATTTCGTTATAGCGAGGGCTTGGTTATAGGCGACCACGACGTCACTGTAGGGCGAACACGATTGCCTCGTGATCGCAGACGCAGCAAGCGCAGTCCGACGGGTGGTCCGGTCTACAAGCGTCCGTAAGAATTCAACGAAATTTGCAGCAGCGAACCCAATCACACGGCAAGGCTTCGAAGCGACGATTCTCGCCCGCGTACACACGCTGCTGTTTTAATTTAGATTTACGCGCGGGTGACTCCCCACCTTGCCATTAAAGAGACCCTGCAACATTTTAAAAACTTTTTTCTACATCATAAATGTTTTGAGAACATAGTCAACAAACACACTCAGTGCTTAGAATAAGAGGTCACAAAGTACCTAAGCCAAAAATTACTGCCCTATGCCCATTAAATAACTTAGAAAGTTGCTCAAAAGATTTTTCTCTCTTTCGCGGTCTTGGCGTTCTTCCAGGGCTTGAATCAATAAAAGCATACGATCGCCACTTTTGAAAAATGACGCGAAAGCAAAGCAGAAACGGAAAGCGGATCTCCTGCGACAAGCAGATAACGCAGTGCTTCTCCGTGCTGGCGATATAACTCTAGCTGTCACAGAGCTCCCAGATGCGAAGGAAAGAGTGAAAGCGATTATCAGAAGTGTTGCGGAGTAGTCTCTTTAACGACGGACGTCCTGCAGTGCAAGGAAACGAGTATGAAATTGCGCGGAATGATCGCGCAGTATAGTGTGAATTATCGTTATAATTAAATCGCTTTACTCGAATCCCGCTTCGTTAAGTTTTCCACGGCCCCATCTGGAGTACAGGGAAAGCCAGTGATCTCCGTTTTTAACGAAGCGCCGCCTATAACAAAGTCACCTTTCTGTCCCGGTGGCTGTTTTCTAAAGAGGATTTACTGCATGTCGATAATTAGGTAATAACGCGGCGACACAACCGCTTGCTCTGGAATGTTTCTATAGGTCGACCCATTTCGACTGGATCACGTAAGCCGCGCGTCCTTTTATAACCGCTCCCAGTTGGCAGAGAACAAACGCTCAAAGTGGAGTGGCGTGACGCCTCGCTTTGCTCCGGCTGAGAGGAGCGAGCGCTCTCAGTCGAATGACGTCAAAGGGTGGCGTGACTTCAGCGCTCCTGTTTGATCCGTTTGGGGGCGCCTCCTCCTCAGGTGTCATCAGTGGGAATTGGAGGACAGCAGCTCAGGCATCACATGCATTGACGGAGGAAAGAACGCATTGGTGGACGCTGCAGCTGGCTTTGCTGAAAGTTGGCTTCCCCGCGAAGCATTTTCGCGCGGGTCATTTTCCCCGCTGACGACTTCACAGCACGGTTGCGCTGTAAAAAACTTCTCAATTCTAACAGCGCTTCCGCGTAAACCAACGCTGCTATTCGGCAGTGACTCGTAATCACGGTCTTCGTTCTTCGGAAGCGGTTTAAGGACTACACGCTTCGCTTGTGCTCTTCTAAACAACGTCTTCCATTTCCTGCTTCTAATTGTTAAGTGGGCCAAGTAGGCAAAATACAACTTTAATTTGAAAGAACTAGGCTTCAGTACCTCACTCAGCTCCATTCCGATTACGAAGGACGTGTTTTAACCGAGAAAAAAAAAACGCAAGAAGTATTGAAAAACATTCAAATTTGGCGCTACAGTGACGTGAATTACGGGCAGGAGCGACGTCATATGGGCCAGCACCTGAAGCATAGTCATCAGTGAGTTAACTGCATGTTAGCACTCGAGTGACGTTATCAAACGGAACTAGAGGGCAAACTACAGTCGTCCAGTCACACGTCTTGGCGATTGGTTAGGTAGACGGCCGCCAATCGCACAAGCGAAATTCTGTGACGTCATAGAAGAGTTGCCGAAAACTGGTAAGGAGGCGCCACTGCTACATATGTTTTATTTATATCTGCAATATTTGTTCGAAGCTCGAGATAAAATTCGTATCAATTGTTATCGGGACAACGCCATTGAGTTTCTTAGTACGTATACTAGAGAAGAAACTGCGCCTGGTAATCCATGTCGTCGTGGGGGGTTATGGAAAGACCCCCACTTTTGGTTCGGGCTTGGCATGACAATTAGGTTCTTAAGCAGTTTGGGGGATTTGCTTTCTTCCCTATGCATTCACACGTCTACGAGCTACAAGGGAGCCGAAATCCTCCCTAGTCTGTGGTAGCCGTGTTCGGTGAAACAGCAGAACAGCAGGCGGTGCGTGATCGTACCTGACGTTGGTCATGCCGCAGTCGAAGGACTGAGCGGGTAATATGCCGCCGCAAAATTTCTAGCTGACGAAAAAAAAAGGAACGAAACATACGTCGACGAAGACAAGATACGACAGATACGTACGGGCGCCTGTATCCGTCCTATCTTGTCGTCGTCCACGACTGTTTAACGCCACGCTTTTTTTTTTTTTGCTTGTTAAACTGTAGCTGACGGTCGGTGCACCGGTTCACCACGAAGACGACGTGTTTTCACAGGCACGCACAAAAAACTTTCCAGGCTCTTCAAACAACCTATTATTTGAAAAATGGTAAAATTAATAAAATAAGAGTCTTTAATGAGTCCGCCAAATATTAACATCGTTCGTAACTTTGGCCTGCAGAATAGCAGGTACAACCGTTCCGGCAAAAATATGCTTTACTTCCTTTTCTCTTAGTTTTAAAACAGCCTGTTTTATTTTACACTTACATAATTACACACTATTCTTCGCGTTTTTGCGGCACTTTGTTTAAATTTGCGGTCACTAGAAAGTTTCAATCCAAGCCAATGATGAGACTAAGGCGAGCGCATGATGGCGAGCGCATAGTGGCGGCCCATGACGACACAGACTGCCTTGATGTGAGCCGCATAGACGCTAGCGCCAGATTCCTCTCCAGTGCATATTGTAAGAAACTCTATGGACAACGCCGTCTTTCTACCGAACCAAACTTGTATTTTGTTTTCATGGCCCTTCAAAGCGCACGCGCTGTAGTACATCACAGAATGGTCTTCCATCGAAAAAAATGCATGGTCTTCCTTCGAATCATAATTTATGCGAGAAGACGAAGCAATTTTTTTTTTTTTCCACTACGTGCTTCGCCTGTGCGAGCCCTCTTAAACCTCCGCGCTCCTTCATTCCCGCCGTGCTATCGCTACTCCGCACGCGTCGGGGCACAAGGAATGGCATCTCCTCGTATAAACTGAACCACGCGTATCGACAGATCGACCGCGTAATTTATGCGAGGTAGCCAATGCCGCGTCTTTTTACATATGCCTCACGGTGTGTTTACCGCCGAATTTCACCACTCCTTGAACTGCTGCCTTTCGCTACTGCACCTGTGTTATGCATAACAACGAGTGGCATTCCATCGTAAAACTAAACTTAGCATATCAGCTGATCGATCGTAATTTTAATTAGGCAACGACGCGAACGCAGATTTCTTCTTTTTTTTTTCCGCATACGCTTCACCGGGGTGTTCACAGCTGAATTTCATTTCCTCCCCAAACTGCTGCCTTTTTTTACTGCGCATGCGCTGTGGCATAAAAACGAACGGTACTTATTCGTAAAACTAAACTTCGCATACTCGCTCATCGATCGTAATGTATGTGAAGGAAAGGAAAGGACGCGAACGCTGATTTTTCACCACATGTGTTCACCAGTGTGTTTACCACTGAATTGAATTTATTCCTTCAACTCCTGCTTTTTATTACCGCGCATGCGCCGTTGCCTAACAAAGAATGGAATCTCTTCGTAAAATTAAACCTCGCGTATCATTTGAACGATGGCAGTTTTTTCAAGGATGTCAATGCTTTTTTTTTTACCATATGTGTTCACCAGTGTGTTTACCACTGAATTTCATTTATTCCTGTACTGCTGACTTTCGTAACTGTGCATGCGCGATGGCCTAGCAACGAATGACATTTCTTCGTAAAGCTAAAACCTCGGGTATCAGCTGATATATTGCAATTTATGACAAGACTGGAATTCTCCCTTTTTTTAGCATACGTTTTTGCCAGTGTGTTTACCGTTGAACTTCACGTGCTCCCGGAACTGCTCGCTACTGCGCATGCGCTTTGGCCGATCCAGGAGTGACATTTCCGCGAATAAACTACAGCTGCAAGCGTAGCGCTTGTGTCGAGAAGGGGACGTGGCGTGTCACGCGAGCCCGGAAGTACCTTCTTATTAAATCCCAAAAAGTCGAGGCCTCCAGAATCGACGATCCATCATCCTTTACGAACAAAAGCGGAATGCAGACTTCTTCTCTCTGCCCTTATGTTGCGGGACTCCAAAAGTGAGTCCCCTCATTTCCGCACACTCCGTGGCATATGCGATAGTGGCATATATATTCCTTAGAGTAAACTCCGTGAAAGTTCGTTGCCTGTCCTTAGTTCAAAGCTGCGGTGTTTTACTTCAGCATAGTGGCACATCAATATCGCTGCCGCCCGTTTTTTTTTTTTTTTTTTAATGAGCATGCATTCTTAGTTTACTTCCACCAAAATCAACCAATCACTCCCTCACTCCCTCACTCACTCACTCAATCGATCAATAAATCAAATTTAAAATTCACGTTTGAGGGAATGAGGCGCGGCAGAGCGGAGGGCTTTGGGTTAATTTTGACCACCTGGGGATCTTTAACGTGTGCCGAAATCTAGACAAACGGGCATAACTTAGCATAATGAACTTAGCATAATGCCTTTTGATTTGATTGTGGGGTTTAACGCGCCGACGCAACGCAGGCGATGAGGCGCGCCGCAGTGGAGGGCTCCGGATTAATTTTGACCACCTGGGGATCTTTATCGTGCGCCGAAATCTCGTACACACGGGCGTTTTTGCTTTTCGCCTCCATCAAAAAAGCGGCCGCCGCGGCCGGGAATCGAACCCGCGACCTCGTGCTCAGCAGCGCAACGCCTTAGCCACTGAGCCACCGCGGCGGGTAGCATAATGCCTTTTAACCTAGTTCCTGACTACAAAACCGCCGTTCTCGTTAAGAGTTTTACTCTGAACACACCTTACCCGTCATCAGTTTTTTTTTTTTATTGCCTTTTCGGGATACGCAACATGCATGCCATAACAATCTCAATTTGCCAAAAGTGTACAATGTATATGGCCGTCGTCTAATATCTTTTATTGGGTCCAAACTCCAAAGTACGGAACCACTTACCTATGGATATTAAGTGCGAGCCCAATTTTGCACTATCATTAAAGGGGCCCTGAAAGGCGTTTTGAGCACACTAAATTGACTAGCGCAATCGTTAGATTGGGTCTTCAACATCATCTGTGCCAAGTATTACTCTTTTACGCGCAGCGGAAAGCTCACACTTTTGTTGCAAAGTTTGTCGTTTTTTTCTCACCCTTTCCTTCGTGTTTTTGGACGCCGCCATCTTCACATGTCTACGTCATCGATTCCCAGATGTTCGTCATGAGCTAGACATCCTGCTATTGGGCGGCTTTTTCACGCACTTCCGGCAAAGAGATGAATCGTCTGCTCAGCGTCGGCTCGCCGGCTGATCTGCCAGCGGAGTGCCGGAGTGCTTGGGCATTTTACGACAAACGAAACAAGTGTAAAACAAACGCTTAACCGTTTGTATTGAATGCAACACGGCCATAACACGACATGGATATTCTCTTACCTGAGTACGTTCCATAAAGAAAGCGCTGAAGCCCCGCGGCACTTCTTTCGTGCAATCGCAGAGAACGCCCTGAGCCGAATGCCCGGGTTTGACGCATACATTTTATTCAACTTCAAAACAATCCAGAGATGCGTTTCGAACGAACAAAACGTAACAACATGTGTTGCAAGTCTGAACCGCGATTGACAGACGATGGGTTGCCTCCTCCTGCCCGTCGTAAATTCGGCACTCACCTCACGCGCGGTTTGCGGGTACGAACAGCACGTCACTTAACTCTGGCGCACAAGCCGAGATGGCTTTTAGCCACGCACACTGCACATACCCCATGCAAGGTTGAGCCGTACGTCGCTCGAGAAAGATAATCCAGACCATGGGAAGCACTATCCACCCGCAGAAGCACAACGTCGCATTGCATCGCGAAACAAATGCGTCTACAACACACACACCATCGCCTCCTGTAATGCCAAACGCATCTCGCACTTCCCAATGGGAGTGAGTGGTACGCCTGCAGTGCCCAGATGTCGCGAGGTGGGGCCCCGAGCTGAACCGGGATCACGCAACCGTAACTGACTTCTAGAGCGGTTTGTACTTTGTTGCCAAGGCAACCGATGTTTGAGATTGTCAAAGAAATGGCGCTCGCTCCAGCGCTAGAATGCTCAGAGCCACGGCGGAGCAAGTTTTGCATAGAGATAATATGCCAACGTTGCCGCTCTCCACCACGCGTCGCCCCAAGCTGAACTGGTCACATGATTCATGCGTTTTGTACACGGGTTCTGTATCGGTTTAAACTGTCTTTTTCACATGCCGCCGGCAGGAATTACCACCCTGATACGGCGCTTTTTGGATAAACAGTGTCAGTGCATCGAAGGGAACGAGCGCACGATCCTCCCCGTGCGGCTGCGAGTTCACCGCCGATAAAAAGTCACGTGCCGCCGATAGCAACTGCACCAACGTACATCGCGAAATGGCAAGGCCAGGCCGCCGCACACATGCGGCCAGATTTTTCGTTCGCTTTTCCAGCCTTGAGCGGAGTGCGGGATTCGTGGTGTCAGCAAAGCTTGCCCGTAGCCACTGCCCCTAGCAGACGGCAGTCGTAGGAGCGTAATAGCGGAAGTACGTCACCGCTGAGGAGCGCAGCATCATGGAACGGGGTGCTCGCGCGCCGTCAACAGCGGAGAGTAAGTTGAAAGGAGGAGGAAACGCGGCGCGACGATAATGCGCGGTTTTTGATTTACGATTTCTCAGCTAATACTCACCGCTTTAACAAAATTCTTGCGGGAGGAGATTGCTAATACATTGCTTTATTTGGTTACATACACATCCATGCATCGGCGGAAGGTATTTCAGGGCCCATTTAAAGAAATATCCTTTTTTTCCGAGTGTTACACCTCTCCTAACCTACAGTGTTATCGTTTTTAATCTAAGCTATCCTGTTTTTATTATTGTTTGCTATCTGAGCTATCCTGAAGGGATTGTGAACAAACACCATTTTGTAATGGGTCCGTACTATCCTTGTCGGCTAAGGACCCAGATGCGTGATTCACAGTTTTGTTGTGTATCTTTTGGAATAAAGCAAATTTTTCTTCGTCTTTTCTTTCTCCTCTTTCTCCTTATTATTATCCTCCTTCTCCTCCTTCTTTTTCTCCTCCTTCTTACTCCCCTCCTTCTTCTCCTTCTCCTCCTTATTCTCTTCTCATTCTTATTCTCCTCCTCCTCCTTCTTCTCCTCCTTCTCCTCCTCCTCCTTCTTCTCCTTCTCCTCCTTCTTCTCGCCTCCATCAGAAAAGCGGTAACCGGGGTCGGGATCGAACCAACGTCCTTGGCCTCAGCAGCACAACGCCTTAGCCACCGCGGCGGGTGACAATCAATCAATCAATCAATCAATCAATCAATCAATCAATCAATCAATCAATCAATCAATCAATACAATCAATCAATCGACCAATCAATCAATCGACCAATCAATCAATCAACCAATCAATCAATCAATCAAATGTATTTCCATATATGTTGCTTATCTGCGCCCAACGTGACATGAGACACTGCATAAGTAAAAGCGTATTAGTGCGGGTTTGTCGATATGCATGCTGAAGCTACAAAAACAGCGCTTAAAGAGGACGAGAAACCGCGGGCCATATGTGGCATTTAATGCTGCGGCTATTATTAATCAATTGAACCCGACATTTTTTTCTCCTGCCGTCTCATATAGCGCCCTGCTGTTTGCCTCTCCCCTCGTCAGTGTTTTTCGAGCGCTTTCCCCATCAATTTCTCTCCTGCCTCGCAAACGAACACTTCGAGCCTTACCCTAACCAACTTGATATGGTGACGATGCTTCCCTTCCAACCTTTTTATTTTCTTTTTTCAGCGCTTCGTTACGAAAACAACGATCGAATATTAGCCGCCAGCAGCGAAGGCCGACACAGGCCGCCATAAACAGGCTCGGAAAAAGAAAAAAAAGAGAGAAAAGAAAACCATGCGCGGGGTCTCGCAAGCGTCTTCCCACATCGGTCAATAATCCGCCGCGCGGTCATATCGAGTTATCAATATTTATCTGGGGTAAAAGTGTTTTCCCTGCACTACGGGGAAATAAACATGCTTCCGGAGACCCGCCGACCGAGTTGGGAGGCCCCTTTTATTTGTCATTTTGCACTGTTTGGTACTGCTTCAAAGAAGCTACGAGAGCTGGTGAGAGCTGCCCCGGAACTGCTCCAAACTGCTCCAGAGTACCTCCATATTTTATTTGCTCGTAAATTTGTATAGCGAGAGCTGGTTAGGTCTGACCGGGAACTGCTCCAACTTTGCTCCGGAGTATCTCCATATTTTATTTGCTCGTAAATTTATATGGCGAGAGCTGGTTAGGGCTGCCTGTATCGTGTGTGATAGCCGCGCAGTAACTGCTCGGAAGTGCTCCAGAGCATGACCAACTCCAGCGTAGCTCCGTATTTTATTTGCTCGTAGAATTTATACGGTGAGAACTGGTTAGGGCTGCCCAGGAACTGCTCGGAACTGCTACAGAGCAGCTGCGTATTTTATTTGCTTCGAGAATTTCTATGGCGGCAGCTCGTTATAGGTCTGCCCAGGAACTGCCCAAGAGCTGCTCAGAGCTAGCAAATGAAACACCAAGGATCGCCGCACCGTATGGGAGGACGCAACGGCGTAAGGGACAACGAAGACGGACGACCCCACGTGTAAATACTCAAAAAAAAAAAAAAAAAGGATCCCACGCTAGAACAAAAATCGCGTACCATTTTACTTAGTGAAGGAGTGTGACCAGCGAAGCTTTTTAGCACACGACACAGAGGTGACACTGAGTTTAGGTGAAAGGTGGGAGCAACTTCTATTTCTTTGGAGCGTTGACGGCGGTCTTTCCTAAGAAAAACGCGTATGTATGCACGGGCACACTTTTATTCGCACTAAAATGGTCCCTAATGGTAACTAATTCACTAAGACTGCATATCCAAGTGATGAGACGGATAAGCTCAAGTTACAAGTCGTGTTTTGGCCTTGCAAATTGCGCCTACCTATAACTAACCTACTCAGCATGCGTATCCAGGTCATGAGGCGTATAAGCCTGAGGTCTAAGCCAGATATTTATTTAGAAAATACTGCCCATTGATAATTGATCGACCCAAGATGCATATACAAGTGGTGAGGCGTTTAACTTAAAGTAGAAATCGTGTTTTGAAGGGCGTGCGACTATGGTGGTGACCGCGTGCTAGTAGCACACACGCACCGGGACATTCGTGAAGACCCGTAGAACTTCAGGATTTCTTTCATTTTTCCCAGACATGAAAAATACGTGAAGCTCCGGCCATATAAGCTTCCCTTAAAAATTCGCGAAAGGGAAATACAGAGATGCGGGGGAGGGGAGTAATTCAAGGGCGTTGTAAAGCGGGGGCCCCGACGAAGCAGCCAGCGAGCGCCACGCAAGCAGTCACAGTTCAGCGTGACAGGATGCAGCGAGTCGCGATTAACCAGCTCCGGCGACGGCGGCGGCGATAGAAATTCGACGCTACCGACGGCAGAGGCGGAGAGGGTTCGTTTTCCTTCGCGAGACGACGACGACGACACCGGCCTTGACGGCGAAGCTTGGGGCTTGGGACACCCCCCTGCCGACGCTGCCACGTTGTCGCAACGGGCGCCGCTACCGGCAGCGTCCGGGCAATTCATTTCACGCCTACCGGCAACCGAAAACACAGAAAAGAAGCCGCGGCATACGTGTATGCCATTTCGCTAAACACGCCACGCAAAAAAACGACAAAAGGGAAATCCTTCGCGCCGTGAGGCAGGATGCTTGGTCGAAGGTAACAACACAAAGATTTGAGTTGGCAGGAAATTGTTACTATTATTATGTATGTGTTCATGGCACAAGGAAATCGAGGCCAAAGAGCGCCACGTCAGAGTGAGTGGTCTTTCAGGCAGTAAAAGACAACTGGACAGGACGTGAAGAAGCTGAAAAATAAATCTTCTCCCAGGGCGCATACTAAATAGAGAGGGATACGGTAACCGGGAAACGTTCTCAGAGAGGAATCCAAGACACTATGGAACTAAGTCTAAATGTTAAGCACGGAAGATTTTTCAACGTTTTGTTCAAGACCACACGGACTGCATTGCGATGTGTGGGTAACTAACGCGTCGCTCAAGCTCAGCCAGTTAACACCGCGCTTTTACTCCTGCGCTAATCCCCGCCAACTAAATGCCGTATCATCGTAACGAATGCGCTCTTAAATTCAAATCGCTGAAGCAGAAGCTACACCGGAACGTACACACACACAAGCACAAACACCAACCACCTTTAAGAGCAAAAATTTCAGCCATCTGGTGTTTTCTTTTTTTTTCGCGAAGGTGGCTGATCAGTACAACCAGTTCGAACCTACACGTTAATACACTCCAAGAGCAAGAAAAAAACTGTCTCGGAAAGCTCCTAGGCCTCGGAAATTACATCCTTCATCATGCTCCGAACCAACAGCGAACCTGTTTTAGGTCTGGCCCGGACGACAGTCTCTGCTGGTATCGTATCATGCTCTCGCTGGAGCAAGTTTCTCCGCCGCGCGAAAATCGGTATTGCAATACAGAAAAAAATGTCCCAGAGCCTACATGTTTTGCTATGAGACGGCTTACATTGTTCCTGATAATATGTCTTCCCATCAATGCTTGTGTGTTTAGAAATGAAGCCGACTTTCAAGGTATCGGTGTAAGATGATGATGATGATGATGATTGCTATTGGTTTCTCCTTTGTAGCGGGATGATGACGTGTCATCTTACCAAAAATGACTAATATGGCTATGTTTTATACCCTTCGTTTAATACTAACGCTGCTTAGGGCAGGCACAAAAACTTATTAGGCACAAAATACTTTTTTTTTTGTTCTTGGTAAGCTGGCTTCCCCACATTGCCTGTTTTGCCGTGAAGCATGGTCACCTACGGAGGCAGCATGTTTACACGAAATGGCTCTGAGTCTTGTGCTATCGAAAGTACCTGCGCTATCGAAAGCTATCGAAAGCAGCACGAGTAAACGTCTAAGGGTCAGTTCTAAGCGACAAAATTCAGATATCCGCGCTCTTGCACACTGAAGGATTATTCCAAGCGTCCGGCGGCTAGATTCACCGATTTAAGGCACGACACGAACTGTCGTACAAAACAGCGCCCGGCGAAGCGAAAAATACCGCTAGCTTATTTTTTACGCTGCAGAAGAATGTAATCCCGGACGTCCAAAAAAAAAAAAAAAAAAAAAAAGTGCCGCACAAATTGACCAGCAACTTCAACGTAAACTTCAACTTCAATTGAACTTCAAAGTAAGTTGCTAAAGGAGCATGCATATTTTCCTCCTGTTTTTTCACCTCTTTGGATAATACAATTTTCGCATGATACGCTTTATTTTCGGGTTCCCGTGAAAAACGTATCCACGAGATTTCACTGTGGTAGGCTAACAGAGAAGTTGTAAACGTTTAAAAATTACTGTCTGTTGTGATAACATGTCCACCTACGCAGAGAGTACGGTTACCGAAAACGGACGAAACTGTTGTCTTACCCGAACTATCCGGAAACGAATTATATCGCAATTAGCCGCTAAGACGGCCATAATATTGCGCTCAAGAAGGAAGCCGATTTAAGCTAAGCGAAATCTTCGTAAAGACAACCCACAGCCCGGCAGTTTCAGCAGATTTCACACTGGGGTGGAACTGGGTTTACTTGTTTGTATTCAACTTCAAAACTGTTTGATCTGTTTACCCTTACAGTTTAAAACCACAGTTAGCACCGCGGTGTGGCTGAAATGTAAAGCTACGCGCACACTAGCGTCAAACTTGCCGTGCCGCCTGCCGTCGGCCGACGGCCGACGGCAGGGCGGCACGGCAAGTTTGACGCTAGTGTGCACGCAGCTTCAGGGCCGAAGTTGATAACCCAAACGGGGGGAGGGCGTGCTGGGGGGCGAAGGGGTTTCTTTAATGCGGCTTGAATAAATTGTCGCGTGTTTTGAGAAGAGCAGCGGAAGTGTATGTAAGTGCGAACGCGCGGGCCGAGTATCTCGCTACTGTAAGTTGGGAAGGGGACACATACTTTATTCTTACCGAGGTTTTCAAGACGCGTTTTGTCGTTGCCGATTTTCAACGCCACGTGGAAGTGAGTCACGCACGACGGATGTGCGACGAACGGTGCTTCCGTTTCGCACTCCCGAAACGATGCAGGCTCTTCATTATGCGCAGCGCTGCGAACGCACGCGGGAGCCGATCCGTGAAGAGCGCCTCATTACGCGCAGGCGTGAATCATGCGGGGACAACGCCTCTCCCAATAGAGAAAAAAAAAAGCAAAAGAAAAAAAAACATAGGTCAATAGCCGAAAACGGTTTATAGTAGAACACACAAACGAAAAATCACACAGCCAACTTGAATTAAGTCGCAGAGCACTGAAGAAACACAGTGTGTCAAGGAATTGGGCTAGTTGCGCAACTAGCCCAATTCAAGCGCAACTAGCTAGTTGCGCAACTAGCCCAATTCAAGCGCAGTTTTCGAACATGCAAAACCATGGTTTTGCATGTTCGAAAACTGCGTTTGAGGTTACCAAGGACGCACTTTTTTAAGGAATACAAACGAAGGACGTGGACAGCACGAACGCAAACTAAGAACTGATTTATTAGAAGTGAAAAATGTTTTGCTTGGGGCGTCAGGTGGGCCACGCCAACAGCGCCGCTATCCTGAGGCCGCGTGACAGCTTGCTTTTTTTTATTGGGGAAGCCCCTTTTTTTTAAACGGGAAGCCCCTTAAAAAGAGCAAGCGGTCACGCGGCCTCAGGATAGCGGCGCCGTTGGTGTGGCCCACCTGACGTACGCATCGAGCTGCTCAGCTGACGTCCGCGGGCGGGCCAGCGGCACTACCGCGACCAGCTGCGCTGCGCAGGTGCGAATAGTCCAGTGAACATTGTTCAGCACATTTCGTACTTCCCGGTACTCGTCGGCATGATCTAGCTTGGCTGTCTTTTGACAGCGAAGCTGTGTTCTGACAAACACTGCGTGCGTCTTTCGCGTTGCGTCGACAATTAATCGCACGTGCTCTTTCCAGAGCTAATGTAAAGCGGTCTGTATTTCTCAATCTAATATACTCATCTTGGAAAAACGAGCATGCAAGGAGTCATTATGCCCAGCCGATTACATCTACACGTCATAATTAGTTAGCGGTGAAGTTATATAAACGTTGCACAATTCCCGTCATCTGTCAACACAAGGATGCCTGCACTCTTAAAAAAAATGCTCGTAAAAAGGTAGTAAGGGGTTGTATTTACTAATTTCCTTACGAACTTTACGAACCCGCAGAACGGTAATGTGTCCTGCTACTAAGTAATGGACCCTAAATGCTATTGTTACTAGTCTAGACCGTGCACTTAATAACTGCTGCTTGTCTGATGCTAACATTCATTGATGGTAAAAAATTCTGATCTATTGAACATAATAACCACCTCATTTTTGCCACTCCACCTCCTGATGAAAAAGATTTTGCAAATCCACATACTGACTTGTATATGCTCACATCAAAATGCATAATTCTAAAATTATCACTAAAACATTTTTTTTTACGACAAGCCCACTGGCACTATCAGAGGACTCTCCGCTGCTCTCTATAAAAGCTAGAAGAGCAGATGTATTTCTAAGGTAACTAAGTTATACTCGCTCTCCCCGTGCATCCCGTTGGCTTTCTTGACCAATTCATTTTTTGTTTAAAGGAGCCATAATGACAAAATACAAGTTGGCTTTATTAGAAAGACTGCTCAGTCCTGATAACTACCAATATCATCGCAATCTTCGAACAAATAACGGATATATTAAAGAAAAAAAAACGTGTGAAGCAGTCGCGACCCCCTAGCCAATTTCCCGCAACTTTTCTATGACGTCACGGAACCTTGTTTGTGCGATTGGCGGCCGCCTAACTGCCCTGTCGCGATTACACATGACTGGTCGTCTGTAATGGGGCCTCTAGTTACATTTGACCGCATCACTTGAATGCTAACGTGCAGTTAACGCACTGAAAATTATGTTTTATTGTTGGTCCATATGACGTCATTCTTGCTCCTAAAACGTCACCGTGACGCAAAATTTGAAAGTTTTTAAATACTTGCTTTTTTTTTCGTTAAAAAAACATCTTTTGGGGCTGTAATGGAGCTGAGTGAGATACTGAATCCTAGTTCGTTCTGATTAAACGAAGTTGTATTTTCTCTTCATGGCTCGTTTAAGTGTAATATGTACGTGTTGAATGTGTCTCTATGTCGTGCTGCGCGTTCAACCGATCCACGTTTTCACGAGTATCTTTTTACTAGGCTATGCATGGCCATTTGGTAAAAGAACTAAGTACCTAGTTGAAGCTGTGACAAGTAACTGGTTAGTGTGCTGTTAGTAAGTGCCACCACCTTATTTTAAGAGTTTGCGAAGGGAGTATGGTTACCGAAAGCGGCTCGTTTCATCGAAACAATACCGAAAACAAGTTATGCGAGAATCAATATAGAATTAATTGTAAGTTACGCGCCTGTCTTTATTCGATCAATATATAGTAGATCACCATACATAACTCAATATAGTTATTCACCAATACAGCTTCGCTGGTCCTCTTCCTTCACAGCAGTGGAAGCGCTCTAAATGTTTTCAGTGCACTGCGGATACGGCGCGTTTCTCCAGCGCACTTTTCACACGCCGAAGTGCAAAGTTTCTAAAACTAATAGGTCTCGACAAAAGCCCCTTAACTCACTTAAAAACAGTGCGCAGCCAACTGGTCTGTCCCTGCGAAGTCAGGCGACGGCCAGGTCTAATAGACTTTCCATCCGCGAGGACATTTAAATTCACCGCGCTCCACGTCGCCCTCTGTCGTCCCCGTTTCCCGCGTGTTTTTTTTTTTTTTTCACCTCGAAAACCGGCTTCGGTTATTTCATTAAGACTATATAACCCCCAAAACACCGTTGCCCCAAGTAACACAAGACTATATAACCCAAAAACGCAGTACGCCCAGGTACGGTTTCTCCCACTTTGTGAATTCAGAGAACGTTCTTTCTTTCGCCTGTTTTTCTCCGACTATAAAGGGCTTGAATAAAACCCTTAATCCATGAAAATAAGGCTGTGGCGAAAGAGAAATATAACCTCCCGAGACACCCCGAATGTTTTTCGTCGATCGCTTTCGGATCCGGCAAAAGTGCGTCTTCTCCGGAGTTCAACTAGGTACCCGCTCTCTCCTCCACTCCGTCTTCCCTCTCCCTCTCTCTCACCAGTACACGTGCAGGCTCTTCAAGGTAAACGGAATCGAAGGAAAACGAGACGAACCCTTTCGGAGCAGGCACGAAGAAAAGTGAGATAAAACAGTTCTTCTCCGGTTCGCATATATTTTCCCGGAACAGTTTGCAATCACAGACGAAGCGAGCGAACCCCGGAGGCAGTGATGAAATCGGAGCCCTCGCGGTGTGATGTCAAGATTGGGCCGTCAGATAGGCTACCCGCCTGCTTCGTCTTGCTTGTCTCGAGGAAACTGAATCCGCGGAACAATAAACCGAGGGAGATAAATTTCCTCCCAGAGGCCCCTCCGCGGATATTGCAGCGGTGTCCGCTGCACGTGTTATTTTTACGACGGAAAAGAGCGCATATACAGCGTTTACGGCTGAGGATGGCAGGTAACTGATACAATTGAATCCCTGCATGGAACATCCGGATATAGTAACCGCACCATTATAATAGGCGACATCACCGGCCCGGACTGATTTCCAATTAGCATTGCGTGAAATACCTTAGTAAACGGCGAAATAAGACAAGCTCCTCATAGTAAACACTGGCGGCTTTGGTGATGCTCTTCAAGACGGTGCTCTACTGACTGGGCACCGCGCGTGCGGCGGAACTACAGCGAATATTAGAGCGAAATCTCTTCTACGCCATGCCTCGTAAAGACATTCATCGCGTCGCAATGGCCTTGAGGCGCCGGAGCGCACGTGTGGCAGGTGTGACGTCTCGCCACGTGATCTGCAGCATAGAGGCGTCGCAGTTGCGGTACCACGTGACTAGGCGAGAGTTTAACGGCTGCTTCGCCAGCGCTTGGTCGCTCACCCTCGCCATCGATGGCTGGACCGCCTATGCACGCGCTTAAGTTTTCGCTCGTGATAAATAGGCTGAGAAGTGTTAAGCCTGAGCTAAGTTTTGTCTCAGCTGGTGTCGTAACTCATAGTTTCGGTGTATCACGTCTGCCGCACAAATAAATCCACCGAGGTGGATAGCAAGGTGTGAAAATGAACCGTAAAAGTGCGGGAATAATCGACGCGGAAAAAAAATCTGCCTAGACAGCTCGTGAAGAAGGTTATAAGTTTGATATTCGTGCCTGAACCAACTTCCACAAAACAAATGCTCGCGTGGAGAGTGCTGAGTGCTATAGGTGCAGGCTAAAGACAGTGTGTCCTGGTGACACGCCTCTGAAATTACATCAGGAAGATATTTACGTTACTTTTTTACACTTAGCCTCTTGAACATCCCGTAACCGATGCGTTAATTTCTCTGTCGGCTTCGTCGCAGTTCTAAGAACTTCGGACCAATTTTCCTGCCATTCCGGCGGAAGAAGTAAGTATCGGAAGGGACCTTTCCCAAAGCAAACATGGTACTACTATAGCGAACATTTCAGACTAATTTATAATAACCCCGATTACACTTCACGACCGTTTCAAAACTCGGCGCTTGACTAACATGCCAAACAGAACCCCGACATAGCAACCCTCCTTGTAAGAAAACTTACATTGTAGTATTAAAAGAAAGGGAGGGGCTTAGACCGAATTCCTCTTGCCCCCGTGGGTAAATATTTTGTTGTATTGAACTCGCCCCAGCCCATAAATTGGCTATAAAAAAAAACACCGACATCAGGCCGTGATGACCGAATTCCCCACTGGGATCATTCAAAACTCGACCAAAAAGCTACCTGTGCTTGCCCACTCGATGTCCACGCTGTTCTTGTCGGCATAAAAACCTCCAGAACTTAGCGAAACATCGCAGCGCATGGCGGCACATTTTTTTAAGAACGCTTGAGCGCCGTGGTGGCAGCCATTTCGATTATACGCGCGCGGAATGGCCTGCGGCAACTGTGTGCCGCCTTGATGCAGCAGGGAATACGGGAAATGAGTGAATAGCAATGATTATTACACGAGCGTAGAATGGCCTCCGGACGGCGACTGTGAGAAATTTGGGGAATTAGAGAACATGAACGTTTTATTTGGGGGAAAATAAGGGAATGCTTCTCGGTTCCAATTATTTTCGGTTTTACAAGTTCCTTTTTTTATTGCTCGGACTCGAAGCGAACTGTTCCGAGATTGGGAGTACTTTTCGATAAAGCAACCGCGCTGGAGCATTGCGTACACACGAAACGGCGACGCGGTATTAACGAATCCCGCATTTAACGAAGAAAGAGACCATACTGCACCCCGGAAATGAAGGAAACTCACACAAACGCGTAAGAATTGAAAGTGGCGAAGCTGTACGCAACCATCACGAAGGTTTAAGTCCACGATTGCAGCCGATTTGCTTCTTCCTCGCTGCCGCAACGATCTTTACTGCATCAATGTTGCTATAAGTGTGAGCTCCTTCCATTTTTTGAAGTGATAATCACTGGACGTCACCTTGGAGGAGCGTACATCTTTCTCGTTCCGAGCAAGTGTTACCACGATTACGGCGAACACTGGATTTTTTTTTCCAATCTCCCTAAGTGGTGATGATTGGCTTGACAAACGTGCGCAGGGGACGCTGGGCGGTCGCCGCGGGGCACGCAAACACGAGCGTTAGGCACTTTCTACGTGTCTGCGGGGCGGTCTCCACGCGGCGAGAGACCACGTGCGCGCGCTCGGCATTTTCAACTGCGGACGCGAAAAATTACGACTCGTTAAACAGCTTCGCTGCAAAAACGAGGCAGCACTAGAAACGGAAACGGCGCCAGCACTCACCGCATTGCAGCCGCTCGCCCTCCTCGGCCGAGCCGCGTGGTGGGACTCAGCACTGGCGGGCACAACGTCGATGCTGGCGCGACGCCTTTGCTGCTGCTGGTAGAACAGCTGCTGGTGCTCACTCAGCTGCAGCTGCTGGTGATGCAGCTGACCAGGCGGGGGAGGATTGTGGGCCGGCGAAGGACGCTGGCCGCCGCCACACCCGCCGCTGCTTCCGGCCGAGGCCATTCAACGACCGTGTCCCTTCACGGCACACGGACCGATCACACGTCTTCGAACTCGCAACGGGCACAAGAAAAACCACCCCCGTGGACGGCTCAGGAGGCGCCGGGTCGTAGCACGGTCGCAGAGTCCATCGTCCCGCGCTTGCTGCGATGAACCACGGGCGCGTGGCGGCCTGCGAAAAAAGGAAACAAGAAAGAGAGGAAGGTGGTCAGCTTAGGCTCGGTTGCGTTATTAGGACAAATTAGTAAGTTCACTTGTAGAGCGGGGACTCACTGCCTGTCCCCATAAACCACAACACGCACCACTGACGACAGCCTTAAGGGAGATCTAGAGCGATAGAAGACCGTGTTGCTCAGCTCCGACCTGGGGACTCAACGTGGCCTCGTCGGGCTCGCTTTTGAAAATGCCACCGCAGCTCTCGGGCTCCTGGCCGTCATCTGGCAAGGAAGGACCGTCGAAGACTCCCCCGGCTTCCCCGGGTTTAGCCAAAATAAACTTTCTGCATCATTACCATTACGAAATGTGGGGCGTACTTGGAGGGTTGAACAGCTTTTCTATTCCCACCGGAGTGGTTTTAAACGTATAAATTGCCACTCATCTGCTTTTGTCCGCTCTTTCATTCCACGTACCATAGTCGAATGGAACACTCTACCATCTCATATCGCTTCTCAAAAAGACAACACAGAATTCCAGGAACTAATTCAAGAGCTAACCTAGCACTTTCCTCTTCTTTTTGTGCTTTTCTTTTCCATCCTTCAAAATGTGCACTGAACATTTCTATTTTTGCTGTTTTTTTATTTTTTGTTGTCTTTATTCTGATACGTTGTACATCGTGTCATGTTTGAATTTGAACCATCTGTATTATATTCCTGTCTTTTTTGTTGCTATAATGATTTGATTACTGCGTTACCACTTTTTTTCAAGTTTACAATGTGTATTTATTTGCGTTTGCAGTTTGAACACTCCTGCTTCTCTTTGTTTATTTTTTTTTTCCTTTTACTGCGCTAATACAATACGTGTGGTATGTAACCCTCAATGTAATACCCCCTCACGGGGGCCTTTAGGGGTATTGTGAAGAAATAAATAAATAAATTTATTGATTGTAGGGTTTAACGCGTCAACGCAACGCAGGCCATGAGGCGCGCCGGGCTGGAGGGCTCCGGATTAATTTTGACCATCTGGGGATCTTTAACGCGCGCCGAAATCTCGTACACACGGCCGTTCTTGCTTTCCGCCGGGAATCGAGCCCGCGTACTCGTGATCAGCAGCACAACGCCTGAGCAACCGCGGCAGGTCGTTCCTCCCTTCACTGGTAACCATGTGCTCGCAGCATGGTCAGCCTCAAACATTTTTGCCCCTTTCCTTTGAAAGCCCTTTTTGTGTGCAGGTACCAACAAACTGCCAACGGTCCAAAAAGAGGATATAAAAAATGCAGCCCTGGAAAGCATAGCCGCTCCCCAAGCAGCCTGCTGAGGGGGCGCGCTTTAGTTTATTTCGCCCGAGGCTACCGCCAAAAATGGCGGACCAGCAGCCCACGTATGCGCAGATCGCTGCTAGAAAAAGGTCCGTTTGCGATGTGCTTCGATAACAGGCTGAAATAAGAATGACCCCTGCTATCTTTCGGCATGTGAACTGCGTGCGTACTCTTCGATTGCGCTGCGCCACAGTGACGTGCGGTTATTAACGACAGGATACCTTTCCAGGCCCGCTTCTGGTCAAGAGGTCCAACGAGTCATGAGGTCCAACGAGTCAAGAAGTCCAATAGTCACGTGACAGCCGAGTCAAGAGGTACAACGAGTCAAAAGGTCCAATTTGGGTCAAGAGGTACAACGCGTCAGAGGTCCAACTTGCGGAAACCACCACAGTTGTTCAGTGGTGAAGGCTTGCGCTGCTGAGCCCAAGGAAGCCGGTTCGATCTCAGTTGGGTGGTATATAATGTGGGATATATGAGGGGTTCCTCGGGGGCCTTGCCAGCTCTCTGGGGTAGGCCCCCACGCTAGCTCCCGGCGTGTCAACCACGCGGGCTCCCATGGCTACGGCAGCCCAGCGAGGTTCGCCGATACGAGAACACAGTAGACAGTAGTGCCGAAGCACAGCCGTTTATTTGGGGAATCCCAAAGCATGCGAGCACAGGGCTCGACGGCGTTCAAGAATCACGCCGTCCGGGTCGTGACCGCGAACGGGAGGCAGGCACTCACGGCGCGCGACAAACAAAGCTCCCACCTGAGACACAAGTATCCATCACCGCCGCCATGTTCCGCCGATCTCGCCCCGACCGGGTCTCCGACGAGACTTTTTCCGTCTCCCGTGCGCGCACGCTCACGCCGCCCGCGACCGCGCGCCTATCCCCGCACACATCGGTGGCGCCATCTCTCGGGGGACGCCGACGAACCAGCGGAGCGCCGGACCGGTTTCAGCGCACAAGCGTCTCTCCCGAAGCGCGCGCTGGCTCGGGATCGCAGGTCGCGGTTCTCCACGATTCCCACACTCCTCCCCCCTAAAACTGGACGCCACTTGAGCTCGAGTGACGTCACGTTGCACCACACTCGTCACGACGTCTCAAGTCAGCAAAACAGCCACCGAACGCCACTCCACACCAAAGTTCGCCACACGATGCCGCCGTCGCGATGCTCGCCTCACAAACCCGCAAACACATTGCAATGGTTCCAAGTCTCTCGCGGTTGGGCAGCACAGCAGGTTGGCAGGCCCGGGGGTAGCTGCAGCCGCAGCCGACGAACGCCGGGGTCGCGCCATGATGCGACCCCCACTCCCAGCTCGAGGCGGCAACAGGAACGGCCGCGCCCACTGCGGCTGCCCGAAGGCTCGCGCCGCTCGCGTAGGCGCCAGATACCGCCGCCTCCTGGGTTCCGTGGCCGCTTCGGCCGCAGGTCCTCCCGAACGGTTGGCTGCCGCCCGGCAGGCCGGAGCAGCAACTGGAGTAGCAGCTCCACGAACCGCGCTCGGCCCCGCCGGTGGTTCAGCAGGCCATCCTCGCTGTCCGTGGCAGTGGTGACTGGCGTGGCTCCCGGTGGTATCCGTATGCTGCAGGTCTCGCTCTCACCGTCCAGTTTAAACGATTCCCGAACTTGAAGTGGGGAGCAGCGGGACTCCGCAATCTCCTGTGACTGGCCGGAAACCTTATCGACGATCTCGCCAAATAGGGTAACAAAGATGCCCGAGGGGACTCCCCCTTGCACGTTCGCTTGCTCGCGGAATCACGAGTCCGGCAACTGTGCTCCAGCCGCCACCCCCGCCTGGAGGCAGCTCGCCCGACTATTACGGGTTGTCGGCATCAAAACGCCCGTCCGAGCTATTTCGGCCTGGTGCGTTGGTCGGCAAAGCAGCGTCAGCATCAAGCAGGCGGGCTCCTGCAACTCACTCGCAGCAATACAAGCTGCCGTAGAGCCAGCGCCAACCGCAATACCAGCGGCTTACGGGCGCACATCACCGGTATAGGTCGCCTGAGAGTCCGTCTCTTACTAAGACTGGCGATCTCTCGCGACCAACGAGCCCGCTGCCGAGCCGCGCGAAGCTCTTACTGCCTAAACGCAATCTCGAGCGGAGTCTTCACGGCATCGAGACGCACGCACTCCGGAAGCGCGGAGACAACGGTCCCATTGCTCCCGCTTCCCCCCGCAGCGAAAGGAGACTGATTCTTCAGCGATCCCCCTCGCTCTTTGTCAGGCGTCAAATCGGCAAACACTCCGCCTCGGACTCGAAGCGCAGTAGCGGCGGGCTCATCGTGCGGCTTGCGAACTCCCAAACACCGCACCCTCGCTCGGTAGTGTCCGCCGCGCCTGGGGGAAACTTCAACCGGCGCCGCCGGCGCGACTGCGCGGGGACGGCGCTACGAGGAAGGCGACCCGCCGCCATGTTGGAACAAGGCCTACGCACCTCCCGTCTCGCAAGCGGGCCGCGACTGCGGTGCTCGGAGGTATCCTACTGACTCACCGCCTGGTGCGTGTAGGAAGGTTTACGCATTTGCCGTCACGGCTGTATCGGGCATCATAACTGTCTGCCTGCAACCGACTGGCGCGAGGCGTTTCGTCCGAAGTCTTCCGGACAAAGGGTAGCGGGCTACGACTGCAGCAACGCATTTCTCGGAGAGCTAGCAACCTCGAATTCGTCCGAATACGAGACCCACGTTGGGCGCCATGTGGGATATATGAGGGGTTCCTCGGGGGCCTTGCCAGCTCTCTGGGGTAGGCCCCCACGCTAGCTCCCGGCGTGTCAACCACGCGGGCTCCCATGGCTACGGCAGCCCAGCGAGGTTCGCCGATACGAGAACACAGTAGACAGTAGTGCCGAAGCACAGCCGTTTATTTGGGGAATCCCAAAGCATGCGAGCACAGGGCTCGACGGCGTTCAAGAATCACGCCGTCCGGGTCGTGACCGCGAACGGGAGGCAGGCACTCACGGCGCGCGACAAACAAAGCTCCCACCTGAGACACAAGTATCTATCACCGCCGCCATGTTCCGCCGATCTCGCCCCGACCGGGTCTCCGACGAGACTTTTTCCGTCTCCCGTGCGCGCACGCTCGCGCCGCCCGCGACCGCGCGCCTATCCCCGCACACATCGGTGGCGCCATCTCTCGGGGGACGCCGACGAACCAGCGGAGCGCCGGACCGGTTTCAGCGCACAAGCGTCTCTCCCGAAGCGCGCGCTGGCTCGGGATCGCAGGTCGCGGTTCTCCACGATTCCCACAACCTTTCGCTAAACGAATTTCGCGAAACCCATACGGGAACATCCATCTCGTTTGCCGTATAAGTTGATACACGTGCATGCACATATGCCACCGGAAAAAGTGCGCCCGTCTGTCCGAACGACCCGAAATTGGCCCACCGCTGTAATGAACACTCACCGCGGTTTGGCTTGCGATTAAGACGTTTGGTGTAGTCAAGCACATGGTCACGGGTTCGACTCCCGGCCTCTGTAGTATGATTTCTATAGAGGTGAGACACAAGGGCGTGTTTTTAGGAGGTGGAGCGCAATGGAGCGACCGCGCAGTCGATTTACTTCAAAACACAAATAGTACTTACGAAACTACAACCCACACTTCAGCAAAGATAAACCCGGGAGCTCCTCAAGGTATTACTTTAAGCTCTTATTTGTTGGACCTAACAGTGCTATAATGATTAAGTAAGCTGCTCTTCGGAGCAAGCTTTCAGGCTTCCGACGACACACTTCCTGTCTTAGTGAGAGAGGAAAATCGCCAGGAAACTGACAGCATCGCCAACGAAACAATCAGACTGCTACATGAGTAAGTGATAAAAGCAATAGTACTTGATTCAGCGCTAAAAATCAATTAATACTACCAAAAAATTATCATCTATTATAAAACTAGTCAACATACGTCCAGGGAACGCAAAATAGCTTAAAATAAACGGAGTAACGTTTAACTCAAAACGTTCGTTTTTACGCCACTTTCAAGTCGGATAGAAAGAATTAATCATTTCGCTGCTGCTCTTTCTAGATTTTTCAGCCATACCAGCGGCTGGCAAATTAGTTGTATACACAAGAGCGTCACAAATAACAATACATGGCTTCCCGGTATGGCATTTAAACAGGACTGACCTGAAGAGAAACCTTCGAGTTATGCAATGAAATCTGTTAAAAATCTGCAACGAATTCCGAACAATCCCAAACGGAGCCTCAAAGGGACTCTGAAACTCTTCTCATAAGCGCTTTCCCTCTTTCCTTCGCGTCTGGAAGCATTGTCAAAACTATAGTTATCACCAGTACGGAGCGGCGCTGCGTGATTTGCTCCTCCCAGCACAGCTATCCGCCTTCCGTTTTTGCTTTGCTTTGTGGCTTTTTTCCAAAATGGCTGTCGAATACGTCCACTGCTGCAACAGAAAGAAAAAGGGGAATAGCCGCTACATTGCTGCAATTGCGCGGTTCGAGCGCTCAAAGAACGCCAAGACTCGAGAAATAGAGAAAAATCCTTCGGGAGATCTCCCAATTGTCTGCCAAGAATGGGAAGTAATTTTCGGCTGAGGTACTTTGTGACCCCCTATTCCAAGTACAGGATGCCCTTATCCGCCTTTCCCCAACAACTCGATGCCATCTCAAAGATACATCATGCCCTCACGCAGATGACATTACCATATGGCCAGAACTGACTCTACATGAAACAAACAAGACGTCCTCGAAGAAGCCACGTACATTGTGCAGTCTTACGCATCCTCACTGGGTCTTCAATGCCCCTCCCCCCCCCTCCCCTCCCCCCTCAGAAATCGGAACTACTAATTGTGCACAAGTACCTACCAGCTCGAAATATTGAGCCCATGTGCTTACATCTGGACGGCGAGGACGTCAAGAGCCGCATTTACATGAATGCGACAGAATTCCACAGTAGCGCGTCACATTTCGTAGCGCATCACGAGTACTGCGATGCGCTAGCGTTTACATGTAGCGCATTACCCCGAGTGCGATGGTGGCGCCACACGGTGTCGCACATCGAATGCAAAGCAGCGTTTCTGGCGCTTTTGGTGCTTCCGGTGCGGCCGGTTCGCGTTTTTTTTTTTTTTTTCGAGTCGCATTGTTTGGCGTCTCACACCCGATTAAGATGCTTTTAAATGCACAGGTGCGTTTGCATGCCTTACTGATGTTGTCGACACAATTACTAATGCGATGCGCTCGCGTTATCATGCACTTCGAAAGTCGACTTACGCATCTAAATCCACCCCTGTCTGGCGCATTAATGCGACGCGCTCCATAGCGCATTAGCACCGTTTATATGGATGCGATGCGATGCGGTGCGCCATTTGTCGCATTCATGTAAACGCGGCTAAGCGCAGCTCTTCAATCAAAATTCTCGGTCTCACCATACAAGCCTCACCACACCATACACGGAACAATCTGGCCATATCAAAACTATCAAGTCACGCACAAGCTCCGACGCGTCTCTTACCTCTGTCGGGGCCTGAAAGAACAAGGTATGATAAGACTGATTCGAGCACTTCTAATCTCTAAAGTTACCTACGTTGCACCATACCTCTGCCTCACCAAATGAGACTTGGACTCCCTTGACAAGCTCACACGCAAGGCATTCAAACGAGCATTGGGCAAGCCTATGAACACCCCTACACTGGGGCTTCATAACCCAATCTCAGAATTCACTGAAGGCCAGCCAACGTGTCCTGCTCACGCAAACACCTGCGGACCTTGGTTTACTCGAACACCTACGCCTCACGCACCCATCATCTCCTGCGGCTCTTGTTCTCCCCGAGGCTTGGAGGTCTGCTATACCAGTTCGTCCAATGTACCAAAGAACATGCACACTAATATCCACCCCAGGAGAAGACAAGCACGGAGTCAAGCCCACGAGAACATCAATGGGAACCGTCCGGACGTCGCGTATATCCATGCGGCCAGCACCCAGTCCGTCGCCACCAAATCAGTCCTTATCTTGTGCTTCAATCAATGCGACATCCAAGCAGATTGCTGAGACACTGGCGATTGCACTCGCACTCATTCACAACTAGAGCTTGGTCATCTTAACCGTCTTAACCGACTCGTAGTTGCCTGTCGGAGCTTCTTGGAGGGGAGGGTGGTTCATGGTGAGGAATTCTGAAGAAATTGTTGATTTTTTGAAGTTAAATATTGACAAGGGTTTTCTGGCCTGCTCGATAGACATCAAGGATTTATATTATTCGCTGCCACATAAAGAGCTACTTAAAAGCGTTGAAGAAAGCATTGATCGGTTTGGCTCGGTGCGTTTCCAAAATGCGGCCCTTGTCTCAGTGGACGGGTTCCTTGAGTTACTAAAGTTTTATTTGAGGTCAACTGTTGCTGAATGGGATGGGAAATACTATGTTCAAAAGCAGGGAGTGTGTATTGGTTCCTGTTTGGCTCCCGTTTTAAGCAACCTGTTTTTAGCCCACTTGGACAGGTGTCTTGCAGACCGTTTAGATGATGTTCATGTTGTTAAAGTTTGTAGATACGTTGATGATTTCTTAGTAATCTTTGACAGCAGTGTTGCCAATTTTCCGATGGCTGTTTGTAAGCTTTTAGCCCTATTTAGAGAGTGTTTTAGTCTTTGGTGTTAACTCATGAGATTCCGGACAACAACGTGCTACAGTTCCTTGATATTAAACTGACGCTCTCTGATCGACATGTATGTTGGGCATATCACCCGAGAGCAGACAAGGGCCTGTTACCTTATAATTCGGCTCACTCCAAGCTCACAAAAAGAGGAATGATTAACCTGTGTTTTAAGAATTCTCTTGAAAAATCGTGCCACCATTCAATGGGGAGTAGCTTCAAAGAGCAAACGGAACGCTTGATCGCTGCTGGGTATCCGGCGGCCATTCTTTTGTCGGTAGCTGAGAGTAACCTCAAGAATGTAGAACAGAGGAAGGGCAGGTCACAGGAGGGTGAAAAGAAAAAAAGTAGCAGTAATTCCATATCTGCACAATACGTCTCACCGTCTCAAAAAGATTGCAAATCGGGTGAACGTAAAGGTTGTTTTTTCTGCACCTAACAAATTGAACAAAATTTGCAAGTTGACTAACCCCTTCCGTAAAGCACCGGTTGGGTGTGTAAAAGGACATAGGAAACCCTGTGTTAAGTGCGCAGTCGGTGTGGTGTATGATGTTCCCCTTTCGTGTGGAAAGCGTTATATAGGCCAAACCGGCCGTTGTCTTAACGACCGGTTAGGCGAGCACAGGCGGAAGGTCAGCAAATACAGGGATGGCCATTTGTCTGTTCACTGCCACGACTGCGGCTGCGTGCCACGGTTTGAGCAATGTGTAATACGGTCGAAACACAAGGAACAAAAAGTAAGAGAAATAGTAGAGGCAGATTTGATTAGTAAAGCGGGGTTGTCCTGTCTGAGTGTGCCGTCACTGAATTTGTCGGATAAGGAGGCAACGTTTCTGCGCATGGCTGCAACACGTCAGCATTGGCGGTGACGGTGGGAAGTGATTGCGGGTAGGCTGGGGATACATATTTGTGCGTGTGTGTGAAATAAAATTAGTTGGAAGTTAGCGCTGTGTTGTGTGCTCTCTCTCTGTCCTCGTCCTTTTTGCACTATGAATTCATCAAGATGAATGCCCCCTCCGACCTTAATGCTGTTAACGGCAACATTCCCCAATATTAGAAACAACAAACTGAAGTAACAGCTATCCCCGAATGGACCCGACAAGCGCGAGGCGCCACATTCAGCTGAAAAACACCTACGACTGGTTCATTACACAGGGACGGCCGTCGACATAGCCTCGGTCACAGCCCTCCCGTGTCTCCGAAAATATGTTTCCGCAGTTTCTCGCGTGTTCAACGGAGTGATAAAGCTTTTCAAACAGCCAAACATCGTCAAAATATCAAACATCATCAGTAAATCCACAGCCAGCCAGCATCGCCACCTCGTGGACGCGCTTCTGAGCGCGTGCCGAAATCCCAGACGCTGAAAACGACGAAGACAACGTATGGCGTCGGACCAGCCGGATGTGTGCAGACTCGGCCAACAAAGGGACGACGAGATGAGCATGGAAGAAGCGTGGGACATCCTGAAAGACGCCTTCCACGACGTGTACACCGGAAAGCGCAGCGACTTCTCCGCATCCCGGTACATGGAGCTCTACACCCTCGCCAGCAAGTACCACCTATGCACACCACCGCCGAACATGACCCCTCCTCCTCGCCTCTCCGACCTACTCGGAGACCTGTACCGGCGACTGCAAGACTTCCTCAAGACTCACCTCGTGGGTGTCGTCGCGAGGGCGACTGGTTTGACGGGCGAGGCCATGGTCTCCTTCTACACGCACAACTTCGACGACTACAAATTATCGAGCAAACTAGTCAACGGGATGTGCTCTTTCGTCAACCGAACGTGGGTCAAGTTCCAGGGCGAGAACGGCGTCCTCCAGGTCTACGAGATGGCGCTCGAGTCCTGGAGGGAACACTGCCTGACGCCGTTGCGGGAGCAGTTGACCGGCGGCCTGCTGAAGCTGGTCGAAATGGACAGAAACGGCGATACCGTCGATTTGAGGCAGATCGGCCGCGCTACATCGTCGTTCCTCGAGCTCGCTACGATCAAAGAACGTCCTTCCGGTGAAAATGAGAAAGCCACTTCTCCCCAGGCACCGGACTTGTCTCTCTACAAGGAGGCCTTCGAGAACGTCTTCCTCATAGAGAGCCAGCTCTTCTACATCCGGGAGAGCGCAGACTTCCTCGCGCGGCAGCGTTTCACGAGGTACATGGCGAGGGTAGAGCGCCGCTTAATGCACGAAGAGCTCCGCACACTGGCCTACATGCACGCGTCCACGTTGAAGCCGCTCATAAAGGTATGCGAGCAGGCCCTGATAGAGAACCACCTGGAACTGTTCCACAAAAAATTTCAGAAGCTGCTAAGAGACGACTTGGACGAGGAAATCAGGAGAATGTTCCGGCTCGTTTCCCGCACAGCCCACGGGCTCGAACAGATGCGCAGGGTGTTTCAGGGCCATGTCCGGCAACAAGGTCTCGACGCAGTTGGGCGTGCGGGCGACGATGCAGCCCGGGATCCCAGGCTCTACGCGAACACTTTGCTACAGGTTTACTACAAGTACAAAACCCTTGTGACCAACGTGTTCGCGAACGACGAAGGCTTCTCCTGCGCCCTGCGAGCGGCGTGTGAAAAGTTCGTCAATAGTAATTACGTCACCAAGCCTCCCAATTCGACCAGGAAGTCTCCGGAGCTACTGGCCAAATATTGCAACCTTCTGCTGCAAAAGAACACCAAAAACCCGGATTTGGACGACGTAGAAGAAGCCCTGAAGGAAGCCACGATTTTGTTCTCGTTTATAGAGGACAAAGAAGTGTTCCAGAGGTCCTACACCAAAATGATGGCGATGCGGCTGGTACAGGACACTTCTGTGAGCGAGGAGGCCGAGACAAGCATGATCCTGAAGTTCAGGGAAGTCTGCGGCCACGAGTACACCCCGAAGCTACTCCGTATGATTCAAGACATCAGACTCAGTACGATCCTGAACGAACGTTTCGACCAAAGCCTGGCGGACGCCGGAGAAAACCTTGGACTGGACTTCAGCGTGCTTGTACTCACCACGGGGTCGTGGCCCTTCAAAGCGTCGCCAGCCCCTACGCTTCCCGGTTCCCTGGAGCGCTGCCTTCGGCGATTTGAGGAGTTCTACCCCAAGGCGAAGCCGAACCGGACAATCACTTGGCTCTACCACGTCTCCGAAGGAGAGCTCGTCACCGGCTGCTTCGGGCGCACCTACCTACTGCAGGCAACCGCGGTTCAAATAGCCGTGATCATTCAGTACAACCATTCCCCCTCGCTCAGCGTTCAACAACTCCGGGAGGCCACCGGCCTCGACATGGAAACTCTGCAGCAGGTTCTTCAAGTCCTGCTGGACGTACGACTTCTTCAGTCGGGAGAACAGGAGCAGTCAAACTCGAAGGCACGTCGGCCACTGTTGTCCCCCGACTCTGTGCTCACCGTCGACGAGGAGTTCAGCTGCAGGAGAGTGCTCGTCGACATCAGGCCCAGAGCCATGAGCGAGCCGGCGGAGGTCGAGCAGGAGGGCACCGCCGACAAGAGCATCAAGGCCAACCGCAAGTTCGCCATCCAGGCCGCCATAGTGAGAGTGATGAAGTATCGCCAGACGCTCGGTCGCCCGGAGATCGTCGCGGAGGTGACCAGCCTCCTGGCCTCCAGGTTCAAGCCCGAAGTGATCGAGATTGGGGAGTGCATAGAGATCCTGGTGGAGAAGCACTACCTGGAGACTGCACAGGGCGACGAGGGCACGTACAATTACGTGGCTTGAACGACGCGCATTCACCTGATAAACGACTGAATAAACATGTATGACACATCGCTGGCGTCTTGGAAACCGAATTTATATGGGCGCTCTCACCAAAAACAAAACGAAATGATTAGAAGACGGTTGCTCTTGGTGCAGCTGTCATGTCCCGTATCTTTTGGCGTCAAAGTTCTTTTTTCTTCATTAATGTAATTGTTACGGAATGTCTCTGGAACAGATAAAAAGCTCACACCATTGCACAGCTTCGTGGACATGTTAGGCTGCAGCTAAAAAGAGGAAGACGCAGGGCACGCTATAGTATACTTGAAGAAGGACTAAGGAAGCATCCGCTAAGACTTGTTTGACAGCGAGCTTTCAAACAAGCGCAAGATTACTAGATTACTAGAAACCCTGATTGATTGATTGATTGATTGATTGATTGATTGATTGATTGATTGATTGATTGATTGATTGATTGATTGATTGATTGATTGATTGATTGATTGATTGATTGAACTTTGTTCGAAACAGCAAACGCGATGTTAAGTCGCCCGCCCGGTGAGAGGCGTCCTCAGTCTCGGATACATGTCTTGGAGCAAGTACATAATTAACGCCGCGACGGGATGAAACTCCGTCACGTGACCAACGTCCCTCCGTTTCGCGTCCCGCGAGCTTTTCATGCCCCTTGTTTCGGCCGACCTCGTTTTAATGGTTGTCAGCGCGTTATGTACGGTCGCTGGGCTGCCAATAACGCTTTTATCGCTGTTTGCACTATCGCTTTTTGCGAGTCTCGCTTCATCAGCGAGCCTGTCACAAGGGGATAGAGTAGTACGGAAGGATACAAAAAAAAAAAAAGGTGGGCCTCAGGAGTAGCCAATCAACAAAAGCCAATTAGCAGTCGCCAATTAGCCGTTACCAATTAGCGGACGGCGTGTTTCAGGGGAAGGTCCAAACGTATCGCACCAGGAGCCTTGTTTGAAGTTTGGAGGCCCCGAAATAAAATTGCGCTTTGTTGACCTTTGTGCTTATTTTTCTCATTTCGCGTTTTCCAACTTGCTTGGGCCACTATCGTTTGAATATGTCATGTCAAAAGTTCACTAGAGAAGGGCACCACCGGCTTTTTTTTTTAGTTTGCGTTCTACACAAACGAAACTTTGAAATTAAACTATAAAAAGAGCAAATGGAAAACATAGCAAATTATTTGTGCAGAGGCTTAGAGTAAACATTACATTATAAAAGAGAACAGGTGAATACCCACAACACACTTAAAATAATCTAGATGCACCCAGCAGTAACACTCACTTTCATATTTGTAGTCCAGCAACTTTCACACACTCGAATCAGGCCAGTGAAACGACGCAAACAGTGCTACTCCCAGGATGGACACAGGTCAATTAAGTAGAATAAGATAGATTAAGACAGGATTAAGAAGGAGTCCAGTGGGACATAGGTGGGTCCGCATGGACGTCGACATAACACTTAGACGGTAAAATTGTGGGACGGCAAAATAGCGCGGCTGCCGTGTTGACGGGTGGACGTGTGCATAAAAGGTACCCGTGACCAGGGTTCCTTAGCAAGTATCATCGCCGCCCGTATTTTTACAATGCCAAACGCATCGCGCGCTTCCCAATGGGAGTGAGTGGTACGCCTGCAGTGCCCACATGTCGCAAGGTGGGGCCGCGAGCTGAACCGTGATTACGCAACCGTAACTGAATTCGAGAGCGGCTTGTGCCTGGTTGCCAAGGCAACCGATGTTTGAGATTGCCAAAGTAATGGCGCTCGCGCCAGCGCTAGAAAGCTCAGAGCCGCGGAGGAGCAGGTTTTGCCAACGTTGCCGCTCTCCACCACACGTCGCCCCAAGCTGAACTGGTCACATGACTGAAGAGCTGGGAAGGCTACCGATCGGGAGAGAGTGGCCGGAGTAGAAGGAGAGGGCTAGGTTGGCCGGTCCGGGCTGATGCGCCTGGTAATCCATGTCGGCGTGGGGGGCTTATGGGCAGACCTGCACTTTTGGCTTGACTCTTGGCATGAAAATTGGATTATTAAGCGGTTTTTTGGAATTTGCTTTCTTCACTGTGCATTATTAAGACGTCTACGATCGACGAGGAAGCCGAAATCCTCCCTGTTCTGTGGTAGCCGTGTTCGGTGAAACAGCAGGCAGTGCGTGATCGTACCTGATGTTGGTCATGCCGCAGTCGAAGGACGTATGACTGAGCGGGTAATATGCCGCCCCGAAATTTGTAGCTGACAAAAAAACAAAAACAAAAAAAAAACGTACTTCGACGAAGACAAGATACAACAGATACGGGCGCCTGTATCCGTCTTGTTTTGTCGTCGTCAACGACTGCTTAACGCCACGTTTTCTTTTTTCTTGTTAAACTGTAGCTGACGGTCGGCGCACCGGTTCACCACGAAGGCGACGTTTTCATAGGCACGATCAAAAAACTTTCCGAACTCTTAAAACAGCTTATTATTCGAAAATATGGTAAAATTAATAAAATAAGAGTCTCTAATGAGTCTCCCCCTCTTAAACATTAACATTGTTCGTAACTACCATGGCCTGCAGAATAGCAGTCAAAACCGTTCCGGCAAAAATACGCTTTACTTCCTTTTTCCTTAGTTTTGAAACAGCCTGATTTATTTTTCACTTACATAATTACACACTATTATTCGCGTTTTCGTGGCAATTCGTTTAAATTTGCGGTCACTAACACATTTCAAAATACCCAAGCCAGTGATGAAACTAAGGCGAGCGCATGATGTAATGGCGGCCCATGACGACACAGACAGCCTTGATGTGAGCCGCATAGACGCTAGCGCCAGATTCCTCTCTAGTGTATACTGTAGAAACTCTATGCCCGTGACAACAGTATAGCCGGAACCACAAAGTCCACTATACCATAACCGCCCCGTCAACGATGGGGGTTGTAAATGAGGACAGCCAGGCTGGGGATATGAATACCGTATTTGAACGATTCTAACACGCACCTTTGTTCGCTAGAAGTAGCCTTAAAATTTCCGTACGCGTTACAATCCGGCTCAAAACCGAAATCGGCTTTCAATGTGTTAAGAAAGGGGCGGGCGAAGAGAAGCAGAGAGGCAGGAGGCCACCGTTCCGAGCAGTTTCTTCTTCTTCTCTTTATTCCTCTACCTCTTTTTCTACATTCTCCCCCCACCAGAAGATGGAGGTCCCATTTCTAGGAAATGAAGTGTCTGCACCGGTCTCTTAATTATCTTCCCATCCTGCGTCTTCAAGCTACAGGCCCGAGTGAGCCCGTCTCGTCCAGGAAAACTTCTGTAACACGGGCCAGCAACCAAAGGCTCCTGGGGGTGCCAGTTGCCTCCACCAAGACCACGTCCCCAACTTGTAAACTTCGGTTTGACTTGGATGATGATGAAAGGACCTCAGCTCAAGGATATACTCTCTTCTCCAGCGATTCCACAAGTGGTCCAAAAGCTTCTGCCGGTACCGAAGCTTGCTAATTGTGGTTTCACGTGTCACCTGGTTGATGTAGGAGTCGTCCTCATTGCCTGGGCCAGGTATGCTCAGCAAGGAAGTTCCAATGAGAAAGTGCGCAGGGCATATAGGCGAGGGCTCCTCCGCACTGGTGTATGTATAAGTAAGAGGCCTTGAATTGATGACAGCTTCTTCAGCCTCTCCCACCAACCTCCCCACCACGGCGCTGCTGGGACTATGAATTTCCACTTAATCCGGTTGGTGGCGAGAAATGAGGATAATGGAGAGGTGCCCATTATCCTCCGTGCCTCTTTGATATCTCTTGAAGCTCTTCTGAATGCGAGCGCGTTGTCGGAGTACAAAGTGCACGGTACCCCTCGGCGCGCCAGGAACCGACGAAAAGCGAGAAGGAAAGCGTCCGAAGAGAGTCCGGTTGTTAACTCCAGGTGCACAGCTCTTGTGGTAGAGCACGTGAACAGCAATACATAAGTCTTTGAAGTAGTTGCGCCCGGGGTGTTTTTCACGTAAAGTGGACCGGCGAAGTCGAGTCCAGTTACCTCAAATGGTTTGGAAGCCAGTAGTCTGTCCTCAGGCAGCGGAGCATGTTGTACGTTAACAGGTCTGCTGCTGAATCGTTTACAGAGGAAGCAAGCACGAATCACCTCCTTCGCCTCCTGCCGAGCATGAATAACCCAAAAACGTTGACGTAACTGGGCCATAGTGCTCGCTACGCCACCATGAAATACACGACAGTGGGCTTCAACAACCATTAACCTTGTGAAGGCATGCCGCTTGGGTAGTACGACCGGATGCTTTTCCTCGTAGGCAGCTTTCATTCCCTGAAGACGACCACTTAGACGAAGAACTCGGTTGTTGTCGAAAAATGGGTGGAGGTTATGCAGGACAGATTGTTTGTCGACACAATGGCCACATCGAAGTTGCCCGATCTCTCGGTCGAAAACTTCATTTTGGGTATGCCGTATCCAGAAAATCTCGGCCCTGTCCATCTCCTCGGCGGTGATCGACGCAGGAAACGACCTTTGCGTACGTCGACAACGTTCCATGAACCTGAAGACCTGTGCTGTGATACGCAGCAGCTTTTGCAGATTGCTAAATCTCTCGAGGCATAAAATGGGCTCTGAATTTCCCTGTGTCTGAAGAAGCACCCCTGCAAACTGAGAGACCTTATCACCCGGCTGTGGGGGCACCATCTGCTCCCCGCAAGCGTCTTTCAATCTGCTTGGGTCAGTAGGCCAGTCAGAACGCGGTTTCGGCACCCATTCTGGGCCTCTCCACCATATTCGACTCTCACGTAGAGTAGTCGCCGACACACCTCTCGTCAACAAATCTGCAGGGTTATCTTCACCTGGGCAATATATCCAGTCCTCTGGTTTGGTTACAGTTGTAATTTCAAGTATTCGGTTCCGGACAAACTGGTTTTGTTTGTTCAGATGCCCTCGGATCCAGTTGAGTACGGTTGTAGAATCCGTCCACATGACAACGCTCAGCGACAACGTATCCCACGATGTTCGCAGGTATTTCACCATTCTCGTTCCTACCACTGCGCCCATCAGTTCCGGTTTTGGAAGAGTCAAGGCTTTCATCGGTGCCACTCGAGATTTGGCCATAATCAAGGAAGTGACAACATGATCATTGGTGTCTGAAGCCTTGAGGTATGCGCACGCTCCATATGCTTTCAAGCTGGCGTCTACGAAAACATGAATGTCAGCAGCTTTCACTACTGTGTCAAGCCCATGTCTCACGCACCGTGGGATCCTAATCGAAACCAGCTGGAGTAAATCGGCGCACCAGGCTTTCCACAACATAGCTACATCGGTGGGTAGCTCAGCATCCCATGACACCTGCCTCATCCACAATTGTTGAAACAGGATCTTAGCTGTGACAGTAAATGGCGCGAGAACTCCAAGTGGATCGAAGATCCTGGCCGCCGTCTTCAGCAAAGAACGCTTCGAGTTAGATGTGACCGAAGCCAAGTACTGGGTTACTGCTTTGGGCGATAAGTCAAAACCATCATGCTCTGTATTCCAAAGCATTCCCAGCACGGTCCCAGAAGTTGATGCTCCGTCAACGTTTTCCTCTTTCTGGTCAAAAACCTTCTGAAGCTGCTTGTTATTAGTTTTCCATTTACGAAGATTCATAGCAGCTTTACTAATTATAGATTTCGATCTCTCGTAAACGTCCAATCCTTCGTTGTATGTGTCCGCTCCTATGAGTAAGTCATCCACGTAAAACGACTTCTTCAGTTTTCTGGCGAAGTCATGGTCGTCCTCGCTCACCGTATCCAGATGATGGTGGATAGTGGCCATGAGCAGAAAGGGACTTGAGGTTGAGCCGAATGGCACTCTCGTCATTCTCCATTCGACCATCTTTTCCGTGGAACTGGTGGGAATGTTCTCAAACCAGAGAAATCTGAAAGCGTCCCGATCCGTTTCTTGCACTTCGATTTGAAGGAATGCCTTTTCTATGTCCGAGTTTATAGCTATGGGATACCACCTGAACCGCAGCAGAACCTGAAGTAACTCTGGGTTGAGGTTCGTTCCTTTGTCGAGACAGTCATTGAGGGATGGTACACCTTGTGAATGCGAGGACGCGTCAAAAACAACTCGCAGCTTGGTTGTCAGTGACTCCTCGCGCACGACCTCGCGATGCGGCATGTAGTAAACCACCCGATCGTCAGGAACTACTTTGGGTACGACTTCAGCATGGTTGAGCAACAAGTGCTGCCTGATCACTGCGTCGTACCTCTGTAGCAGCCCTTCTTGGTGAGAAAGTCGCTTTACTAATCTCTGCAGCCGGTTCAGTGCGATGTCACGATTGTCCGTCAAGGAATTCTTCCAGCCTTCTTTCCAGGGGAGTGCAACAGTGTACCTTCCGTTGTTCTTCTGAATTGTTTGTTTAAACTGTACCAGGCAATCAGTAGATTGTTCGCTCGAGTCCGCTATGCCCATTGATTCCAGTTGCCAGAAAGCCTGCAAGAGCTCTGACGCGGATTCGTCCTCCGTGACGCTGCTCACCCTCAGAACGCAGACCATGAGGTGAGTTCCCCCATCTAGGAATGCCTTCTGCCGAGACGGACCTTGAAGCGTCCACCCAAAAATAGTGTTTATCGCCGCCAGGCCTTCGATATCCGGGCTCCGAATAACTTCTCCCGTTAGCAAACGCCAAAGGTAGTCGGATCCAATGAGCAGACCGAGGCCGGGCTCTGAATCTACTCCTATGAACATCTGCTGGTCAGCAAAGACCTTGCCCTGCCTTCGCAGATCTTCTACGAAAGAGATATCAGCTGATGGTGCTGATACATCTTGGCAGATGACAGGTACCACTATCGCTTCGATGGAGTGGACATCTGTAGCGTGTTGGCTCCGAAGGGGAACTTGAACGACTTTTCGCTTCTGCGCACACGGAGTAGAAGCATTGCCGAACGTGTTGAATGCGGCCGTCGTCTCGTTCACAACCTTCAAACGCAGCTTGGTTGCGAGGTCTTCGGTGATGAACGACCTCTGGCTTCCGCCGTCGAGTATACCTCGAACGAGTCGGCTCCTCCCGTCGTGGCTCAACCATGCTCGGAACGTCTGAAGGTACACCCCATTGTCTTTAGAACGATCGTTCGACTGTTCGTTGCTGCTCTCTCCAGACGCTTGAACCGGGGCCGATACGCAGACCGTTGTTCCCGCTGCACCCTCGGTTGCATTATTGCCTTTGAACGAAGGGTCGCACATGGTGGTTGCATGCCTCCCGTGGCACGACGCGCAACTCAATCTGGCCCTGCAGTTTCTCGCTTGGTGACCCTTGGTCGTGCACCTAAAACATCTTCTGTCCCTTGCGAGATGCTCTTTCTTAGTAGCCAGCGAGAGGTCGGCGGTGCATGAACGCGTGCTGTGCTTCTGGGAATGGCAGAAGAAGCACTCCTCCTTTCGGTCTTTGCGGGCAGTGACGTGTAATGCCGACGCCGTGAAGGGGCAACTTCGCTGCTTCTCTGGTCGGTTGCCAGCAACTTGTCGCTGGGGCAACTCGCAGCACTGCTCGCGGCTCTCTAGCTCCATCCTCACAAAGGTGAGCAGCTCTTTCAATTCATCGTCCGCTTCAGCTGTCACTGCCAATGAGCGGGCTGGGAGTGCCTCGTCTGCTGGGGAAGGGTTCAGCTCTCCCGATGAATTGGCTGGAGGAGGGCCGTACCCTAGGGAGGAGGTCAGCTCTGGATGCCGCTTCTCTTTAGTAAAATTCAGCACAATATCGTGTGGGAGCGCGTGCTGCAATATATCTACGAGCATGGCAAAGAAGCTGCAGGCGGGCACCTTCAGAGAGTTCAAGCAGCGGCTATGCAGCTGCACCGCATCGTAGAGCTGACTGAGCCCCCGTATGTCAGCAGACGATTTTACAGGCGGCAGATTCCTCAGTGCGGAAAGATGATGCTGCTGAATCCTTCGCTTGTTCCCGTATCGCTGCTTGAGGATTTCTATAGCATCCGCATAACAGGCGTCTGTGGTCGGTAAGCCTGCGATTGCTGCAGCCGCCTCCCCCATCACGTAACGGCGCAGATAATAAAACTTCGACGTGGGCGTCAGAGCGTTGTTGTTGTGGATGGTTTGCTCGAACTGCTCCCAGAAACCCGTCCAAAGCTGAAGCTCACCTCGAAAGACCGGTACGTCCAGCGGCGGAAGCCGAGGTCCCGAGGTCGTGGCCGCACTTTCCTGTCTGAACGGGACCATTTCGTTAACAGCCGGCGAATGTGGGGCGTTCTGAGCGGCACGTTCAAGAAAGTCGATCTTGCATCGAATTTCCGCCAACGTGTCGAGGGTCCTATCATTGTATTCCTCGGCCGCTTGATACTCGATGTCTTGTTCCTCCGCCGTAAGGAAAGCCTCTAGCTCTTCGCTGATCTTCAAGAGCTCGGCGTGGTTGGCCATGAGTCGATCTTGCAAGCCCGTGAGCTTGGCGATGTCTTGACATCCAGCGTCGAGCAACGAGCGAGCTTCCTTTATAAGCCTCGTATTCTTGGCTCTTCGCGGAGAAATTAGCTCTTCAGTCGCTCCATTACGCGGTAGGCTGCACCTAATCGTCCCCCCAGCCGTGACGTTCCAGGACCACTTCGTTAAACGATTCCTCCCCCACTCGCAGCGCGAAGGGGCGGAGCAGATGAAAGACGGGCCCTTGAGGTCGTGCGTTGAAGTCAATCGTTGCCGCACGGGGTTTTCGGCACCAAATGTTAAGAAAGGGGCGGGCGAAGAGAAGCAGAGAGGCAGGAGGCCACCGTTCCGAGCAGTTTCTTCCTCTTCTCTTTATTCCTCTACCTCTTTTTCTACACAATGTTCGCCGCTTTTGTTCTACTGCCCGAGGTACGTGCGTCAAATAAAACGACTTCTGCAGGTACGTGGCGTCATGTCTTTCAGATCTGCGCGGTAGAATCGTCGTTAAATTATTTTTTTCGAACTTCCGTAAGTAGACTTACCTGCGGGTTGCCATCGGGGGCGAGTTACAATCGGGCAAATACGGTAAGTATCCCCAAGCAATTACCTTCTTTCTCGTCCCGCGGTCGCCATAAATTATCTCTCGTTCAAGACATTCTCGCAGAATATTCGGCATTTGGAATACGTTAAGGCGAACCGCAAATGTAATTGGGAATTTTCCCTTATGTTCAACCGTTAAAAGGATCAGAACATTTTTAAGCGAACTTTAAAACAGTTCAAACGCGAAAACAGAACCAGGTGCTTCGTGGTACCACCGAATGATCCTTAATGACTACGCTGCTGGGAAATTAAACTTTTCTAATTTTAATCTTTCGTTCAGGCAACGCGAAACGTTCCCATTGCTCATGTATATTCTTATGCACATCTTCCGAGCGCCAACGGCGTCGGAGCTGTTCAGAAGGTGCTCCATTCCAATTGCTTCTGAGGTCAGCTCGGATGTGATGATGCAGCTTTTGGTCGACATACCAAAAGAGCGCGGCAATTTTGAAAAAGAAAAAAAAAAAGGAAGGTGTCCGGTTTTCAGCAAAAAAAAATGGCCGCGTATCTGCTCCTTTCGTTGCAAATGTCGACGAAAGACGATATATAGTCGACTGGCGCCCCTGCCAGTCTAGTAAATGCCTCCCTTCTCTTTCCCGCTCACGTCTCGTGCTGTTCCTCTCCCGTCTCGTTCCTCCCAAGGTCACAAGCTAGAGGCTTGCTCAAGTCAATTTAAATTTACCGCGTTCCACTGCTCCAACTCGGGTGCCTCGATGCCAGCGCTGCCGTACGGTGGTGACGCGCGCGAATCGAGGTACCCCACTAAACGTTTATATCCACGTTGCCCTATACTCCACGAGCGTTTCAAATGGAATGTGAAACCCATCTAGTGGAACCTTTCGTTGATGTTGCCGTTTGATTTCTTAAATGCCGCCATGACAGCGGGCAACAGTAGGTGACGGTTTCCTGCAGTTGATGTTGTATTTCATTCGCTATCGCAAAAATAAAGCATTCATATTTTTTTAAATAAAGGAACACTGCAAATATCACTTATGTATTGATTTTCTGCCTTATATTTGCGTAATGTACTGTTCTTGGTCAACAGTGTTGACAAGTAAGAACATTCACACTGGACTTGGACGTTTAGATTTGGCTGTGCACGGGTATATAAGACTATTGCGCAGGTGCTGTTTCACTTTGGCCGGGTGGCTGAATTGATCAACAGACAGACAGACAGACAGACAGACAGACAGACAGACAGACCAAAATTTCTGGGTTTAAGTAGCCCAAGAAAGACTATCGTCTTTAAAAACATTTAACGCGTGTCCGTTCTTGGTATAGCGTGTCCGTTCTTGGTATATAACACGAAACAGCACACGAAGCCGGTCAAGACGAAGGCTAACGACGCGAAACACGTTAGAAGAAAATCTACATCGCCGAGAAATGAAAATAGTTTCGAAACCAACGCCGCTCCCAGCGTCGCAATCCCTCGAGGTGACCTCGCTAGTGGCAGACTCTTCACTGTCGCTTTCTTTACCCTAAAGCTTCATTTTACAATAGTCCCGTTCGTTTATTTTGTATTGGTGTCGGCACCCGTTATCCATGCAAAGTAGGGCCAGGGCTTATAGGTTACTTTGAATATAAGAGTCTATTGTGTGCCGCCGTCACTGGCGTGACCTGCTTCGGGCGCCTAAGCCACGAGCCGGGTCCTGGATCCCCGGCAAGGGATGTGAATACATCAAGGCCAGGAAGTCACGCGGCCGAGGCAGCGGAGACGCACGCGACCGGCCTGCCAATTGAGCCGTCGCTACAAGGCTGCCCCGTCCTTTCAATCACACTGCAAGGACTAGATCGCAAGAAGAAGAATGAAGGAAAGCCAATGCGCCCACGAAACGGGCACGGGGACGCGGACACGTCTTCGAGACTTCCATTATAGACATCCCTTCTCACCTCATCTGCAAGTGCATGCAAGATGCGCGTTACCCGCCGCATGAACAGCCTCGCCCATAAATTTGAACCTTTGCCGTTGTTAGCCACTGCGGTCGCGATCGCGCGAGGGCGAGACACGTGACGCGTTCGCTCAGATAAGAGCTGTCACTGTGTTCTGTCCAATCAACTCGGAAAGACGAGCCTTGACTATCTTATTTGAACGAATGGAACGTTATTAATGGCGGGGATGTTGACGTCTCCTGTCGTCGTCGTAATCGTCGTCTCATGTAGTAACAGTACTGAAACACCGGGACACTCGTTTACGCCTCGCGCTAGAACGCTTCGTACTTCAAAGACACTAGACTGGCTTTACAGCAAAGCTGTATACCTGTATACCCCCCAACGGTTTCATCAACGCCACAGCGCTAACAATACACTTATACACTCAGGGTGTCTAGCAAATTATTATTTTAAGATTCCCTGACCTTTCCAGGTTTTCCCTGACAATTTCAAGTGAAATTCCCTGACCGCTGCATAGGTGGCAATACATACATGCAAGACCATTAGTGCAGAACACAAAACATTGTTTTATTTAGAGCGCAAGCATAAATTATTCACCACAGATTGTAGTTGCTGACTAGAGTATTATTGCACAAAGTCTATGCAAACACAAATCGGCTTCTACTGTTTGTGTCAGCCATTGCACAAAAGTTCTTGAAGCACTGATCTGTTACTTCTTCAGAGCGTCTATTTTTTTCTTGCAGGAGACTAGCTTCTGTCAGCGATTCACTAAGCAGCCTTCGCTTCTTTTCTTCGAGTTCTTTGACAAGAGCAGCCACTCTTTTCTTGTCCTTCTGAGCACCTGACTCCACCCGTCTTTCTGCCTTCTTTTTCTGCAATTCCTCTCTGAAGACGCTGTAGGAATTGCGAACCATCTGCACCATATTGTCAGTAATTACAACTTTGTCCACACCACCTGCTGCCAACACAGCATCATGCACCAGTCGTTGTGCTATCAGTGAATCTTCTTTCAAGTTTTCGACGAGGCATTCTTTGTTGACTGAGAAGCCTCTTTCTACGGCAGCATTGCCGTGAGACAAGCAGAGGATGATCTTGATAAAAGACAGCAGCTCTTTGTGATCATGCGAGCAGAGATCTAGCCACAGAACGTCCAGCCTCTGCTCTTTCCTGTCAAAATTGTTCAATTTTTCTCGGGTGAGGCTCAATGAACAGATCTGTATTTAAGAACGATGGGCCCGCTCTGCTTGCAGACAAGTCAGCCACTGGTGTTCTGAAAGCACTTCAAGTGCGAGGGTCAATCGTTTTGGGCCAGCCTCCGGAGACAATGCGAATGTCGGGTCCAAACAGCTGGCACCCCTAGTTAGCTTATATTTTAACGGTGACCTCTCTACCGTAACCTTTCGACAGCACACTTTAACGAAGGAAACACAGTCTTTCTTGAATTGGTGCAAGGTAAGCTGTGGCATTTTGGGCACCTTGCGGAGCTCATTCTTCGCAGCGAACCCAATGTCAAAAGCGGGTACAGGTATACAGTTCTCGAGTTTTTCTGGGTTAACCTTGAGCAACTTGGCGGGAGTGTCTGCAGCCTCCAGGATTTCCTTCTTGACAATCCTTGCAAGCAACGACCGCAGGATATTGTGCAGTGCAGTTGAAAGAAAGGGCACCATCGGCTTGTCACTATGAAATTCTGCCAAAAATGGCTCCAGTTCCTCACAAATTGACAGCATGAAGGCTAGTTTTGCTGGCAACAGCTGATCACCAACTGCTTTCACAACGGCATTGTAGCTGGAGCACGTCGGCTGCTTCTTTGCCTTCGCAGAGCCCTCTAGAAACTTCACCAAGTTTGGAAGAACTTCTAGTGCCCTGGTGATAACCTGCCCATTTTCAAGCCACCTGACAGAACAGAACTTGAGGAAACACTGCACTCCCTGTAAAGGTGACGTAGTCAGCACGACGAGCAGGCACACATTTGAACAGGTTGTAGCTGCTACGAAGAAAGGCGATCATATCCCAGCCGGTTGCAGCATGACCTGCCTTGTATGCTCCATTCATTACGTGCAGCTCACAACTTCCAATATCTAGGATATTGTGACTCTCATCCGACTCTTTGAGTTCCTCCTTCAGTGACCTCAGGAACTTTATGTTCACATTCGGCCCATCCATTGAAACTTGCAGTATCTTGGCATGCTTGAGCTCTTCTGTGGCTTTCCTGAATGCAGATGCCAGGTCTTCCGCACACGTGTGCCCCAAGAAGCATGAAGTTAGGTACTGCGTTTTCACAGTGCCATCAGTAGTGTCATCCCAATATCGGACGAGCACATCCATCTATTGCTTCTGTGTCACTTTGTTTAGTGACTCGTCAAACGAAACAACTAAGAACAGCACACGGGCAAGGCTTGATAGCAGCTTCTTACGAAAGTAAGGCGCAATACCATGGCAAATCGTATACCCTACCTTTTCCTTCCCTAGGTGAAGTTTTTCAGCGACTTCACATCCCGGAAACATAAGAGGGAAGAGCGAGGCCGACGCCGCTGTTGACTGAAAAGATCCGTGAGTCGCTACCGCGTTTAAGCACCAGATTATCTCGGCCTTTGTCACAGCGCTCTTCAGAAGAAAGCCGCTCATCGATGTCTTCGCACTTGTGGTGGTTGCAGGCTCCGCGGGCGCACCTGTCCGGTCTCCGCTACATTGGGCCGAAGCGTTCGTCGCTGGCGTAAAAAACGACGACATGCCAGCTTGCGAAGCGCTCGACCGACACTTGAAAGCAGCAAGATGCTTCTTGCTGGACGCGTGACTCGAAACTGCAGTGCTTCCCGTGAGGATCATTCTGCACGGGCTTCATCCAGCTTGCATATTCCGAAATGTTCGGGTTCGTCCAGTCCGGATTAAATTCTAACTTCACTTCTGAAAAAACGATGAAAACACCACGCCGCCGGAAGGTTTCATCGTTCAAAACCATGGCGGAAATGGTTCAAAACAAAAGTGTATGCCCAGCATGCCCAGCGCGCGCTGCTCAAGGTTGCCAGGCCGCGGGGAAAAAAAGGCCAAACTTGTCAACCCTGGCGCTACTGCCCCACTGGCTTGGATTGGATCTGTCCCCGTTGGCTGTTTGCGCCGATTCGGGTGAGCAGAGTCCGCGCTCCACGCCGGAAAGTCAAGTCGCGGGACATTTTCCCTGACTGGGTTCGCTTTTAAGTGCGAATGCACTTCTTAAGCGAGCCTAAAGCGTCCGCCGCCGTCCGCATAGCAACAGCTGCGGGTGCGCGCGCTCCTCGTCTTCCTTGGCAACGGGGGGAGATGGGCGCGCGCTGCCTGGCCGCTGACATGGCACATACCCACGTGGGGGATTGGCCAGGAATCTCCTCGTCTTCCTTGGCAACGGGGGGAGATGGGCGCGCGCTGCCTGGCCGCTGACATGGCACATACCCACGTGGGGGATTGGCCAGGAATCGGGCGTGAGAAGGGCTAATGCACCCGCTTAAAGGAGTACTGACACGAAATTTCAAAGCTGAGATCCGCTCTAGCAATCAAGTACAACGACAACACAAATAGGTGTCTGTGAATAAATGCATCTTTCTTTCTTTGTAGTTGTGTGTGTGTGTGTGATCTCTCTTTCGCGAACATTACCGAACCGCGCAAATTCAACTCGTGCATTCGCACTTTCACATTCTTCCCCTCGGGGAAATGCGGGGAATTTTTTTTTTCGCAATATCCCCGACGATTCCCTGATTTTTCCCGGCGTGTATCATTTCCCTGATAATTCCCGTTTTTCCGGTTTTCACGGTTGCTAGACACCCTGACACTGCATGCTTCGCCCCTCCCCAGGTTTCACATTAGTGGAGATGGCCCGGGATTTTTTTTTTTTTCGTAATAAAGTCATCCATTCCATTTTTCATCAAATGGCCGCGAGGACCTTCGACAAAGTTAGAAAAGATATGAATGTTATGAAAGACGAGAAAAGGCTGCACGAAACCACGAGAAAGGAATCGCTGTGGGGCCGCACGCAGAGCTGCCGATTTCTCGGAAAAAAAAAACAACAACGGTGGATATCGATCTCTGTTCAGATTATTGTCTAGCGGAGCTGACCCTTATTTGATGACACAATGACAATTCACGGGCAAATCAGAAAAACACCCGACGTTAATGGCGCTTTTCCCCGACACCCATACATCCATCGGCCGTCCGTCCACGACACGAGCCACGTGGCATAACGAAAGCAAACAGAAGCAACAATAAAAAGGCTATGAAATTCTTTTCCTTATCAGTCAGGTGTTGCGCATAAGCATGACTGAACTAATGTACACACAAAACAAAGAATACGCAGTCATCGAGAGAGAGCACAGAAGCGAGCAAAGCAACACTGCGAGTAAAATACGGAATGGCCATGTATACAAAGGATGAGAACAAAAGAAAAACAGGGGGGAGGGGGTGGAGCGGGCCTAAAACCTACATGCACCCGAGTGCAGCTAGAACCAGGCAACGCCAGGTGTCGCTCCCCATTAATTAATTCATTCATCCATCCATCCATGCTTCCATCTATCCATTCATTCATTCATCGCTCCATCAAACTATTATTCATTCATTCATTCATTCATTCATTCATTCATTCATTCATTCATTCATTCATTCATCCGTCCATCTATCTCTTCATTCGTTTATCCATCCATCTATTCACTTCATTCATTCATTCATCCATTCATTCATTCATCTAACCATCCAACTAATCATTTATACATTCATTCAACCCTCCATCCATCCATCCATTCATCCACCCTTTTATTCCGTCCATTCATTTATGCACAAATCCATCTCTTCATTCCTTCATTCACCAGCCAACCTGTGCATAACGCAGGACGAAGGCCTCTCCCGAAGTGGAGCATTTCAGCCGACTACTCAACCAGGACGTCTAAACCCTGTCCTCGCGGCGATGTGCTATATATAGACCTCACACTACACGCAAGCCCCAATGCTAAGCTTTATACGACGGCCCGCAGCGATGGGAGCCAGAGGATGTTCACAAATCCTCGCATCCCCAAAGGCACTCCCGCGTCTATATAGAGTGGCTCGCGAAAGAAGCCTCGCTGCCACCGCAATCACAGCGGCGACGGCCGAGTGCCGCTGGTGGCGAAGGGCCCAATTTTCGCGGCGGACCCAGCGTTGCCTTCCGGGTCGAAGCTTTCAAAAGGGCGACCGCCGAAAATGACAAAACGCCACTCGCCACCGTTCCTCTCTTTCTAGTTTCATTCTCTGGCGAACGGCGTATTGATTTCCGCCGTCGGAGGCTTTCCCCCTTTCTGCCTCCGCGTGGACCGCCGCCTGTGCAAGGCATTGTTCCCCGCCGTTGGGAGTCACGGGAAATCATGCGAGATGTAGGCGTGCGCGACACGTGACTCACGCTGGCAGCGCGACGCAATATATACTGCTGCAACCGCGTCTGGCCGGCGGAGGGCTCCCGGGCTTTGAGGGAAAGCTTCCTTGCGTCTGCAGCGAAACGAAAGCGGCCGCGAAGCTTGGGTACACGCGAGTTTTAAATGCAGAGCATTTCAGTAACTCACGATGTCACCCGCGTTGACGTCCGCCGTAGTCCGCACCCCTCCCCCTACACTATATATAAAAAAAATACTATCCGGCGCCTGGTTTCGATCCCTCGACCCTGCGGGCGGAACGCAATGTACATGGTGCTCTACCCACTGCGCTACAAAGCCGACACAGAATGGGAGGCTACGAACGCGCCTTATATCCTTGACTCATTCAAACTACGTCAAGAAGCTGCTGGTACAACGCATTCACTACCACCAACTCCCCAAACACTAAACGTTAACGCAATACACCCACCCCCTATGCGACGCATTTACTCGAGTCCCCCTCGCGGGGAGATGGGCCCCAATTTTTATTTCCGCTTTTGCGCTTACTTTCGCGCCTGTATAAGGCGAAGGGGTGAAACACATGTGCGGAGAGCAACGCAATTCCGCAAGCGTTTCAGGGGCGGAGCACCGTAGGACCTCGCTTTGTCCGGGGCTTGGCGTCCGTGTACACAGTGTCGCGCACGCGCGAGGAGCATTGGATTGGACTGGATTGGATTTAAATGGATTGGATTGTATTGGATTAAATTGAATTGTATCGAACTGGATTGGATTGGAATTGTATATACTGTACACACGCGCTGTCACTCATTTACATGCGCGAGTGGGCAATGCCACGGGTGCGAGCCCCACTCGTCATGATTCACTTCGTGGAGATGCTTAAATTTTTTTTAAAGACGATTGCCTTTCTTAGGCTACTTAAACCCAGAAATTTTGGTCTGTCTGTGTGTCTGTTTGTCTGCCTGTCTGTGACTCGATTCAGCCACCCCGCCAAAGTAAACAGAAGCTGCGCAAGTGTCTTATATACTCACAGCCAAATCTAAACGTCTAAGTCCGGCGTCAATGTTCATACTTGTCAACATTGTTGACCAAGAACAAGAGATTACGCAAATTTGAGGCATAAAATGAACACATAAGTGATATTTGCAGCGTTACTTTCTTGAAAAATCATGGATGCTTGGTATTTGCGATAGCAAATGAAATACTACATTAATTGCAGAAAGTCGTCCCCTGCTGCTGCCAGCGCTCCTATGGCTCATGGCGGTATTTAAGAAATCAAACGGAAACAGTTACGAAAGGTTCCATTAGATGGGATCCACGTTCCGCTAGGAACGCACGTGGAGAAGGGCAACGTGGTTCTATAAACGTTGTACTAAGGCGACTCGCTTCACGCGCGTCTCCGCCGTACTGCAGCGCAGGCATCGAGGGACGCGGCCTGTAGCAGTGGAACGCGGTAAATTAATTGACTTGAGCGAACCTTTTGTGTCTACCTTAGGAGGAGTGCGACGGGAGAGGAACAGCACGAGAGGTGAGCGGGAAAGAGAAGGGAGGCAATTACTTGGCAAACGCCGACAAAGTTGCAAATGCCGACAAAGACTATCGTCTTTTGTCGACATTTGCAACGAAAGGAGCGGATACGCGGTCATTTTTTCCTTTAGGGAAACCGGTCAGGCAGCTGTCAGGAGCCCGCATGACGGCTGGAGTACAGGCTTCAGAGAGGGGGGAAAAAGAAAAAAACAAGTGCGGAAACGCGTCGTTCTCTGCTTCTGGTCGAACAATAAAATATTTATTCTCTCTCTCTCTCTCTCTCCGCTCATGTGTTTCGCCCTTTATGTTTTCGTAATGCGTTAATGAAAGCGCACAGTGCCACTGCCATTCTAAAAAAAGAGTACGACCACAGCCCGTGTTAAAATCGGTTATTAATGAGCCACCCAATGACAGCCCATTTGTTTCTTTTAATGACGCCGGAACGCAGTTAATTCAAAGGGAAATGACCATTCATCATGAATGTGCGGCCGTTAACGCGTTGGAGTGGGAGTGAGTGAGAATTAGCTATCATTATTACTATTATTATTGTTGTTGTTGTTATTATTGTACAAACCACTTTGGGCATCACCACCCGACGTTGTTTCCTGACGAAGGGAAGAGGCACGTGCGTGGCTCAAGAAGAAGGTGACACGGCTGAAGAACTTTTAAATAATTTCGGGCATCGATGCACGGGGCTGAAATTATGCAGCTGTGAAGACATTATCACGTAGTGAAGGCGGGTGCAAGGTTCTCGCAGAATTGAACGTTTATTTTGGCGAACCTGTGCTCCTCAAAAAATTTTGCTCGATCAGTTACGTCCATTTACGCTATTTTAACGATTGCAGGTGGAACTTTCGCGATATCTGCATTTTTGTGGAAATGCAGGGCGTCACACGGTCCTGGCGTCGGGGGGTGCTCGGGAAAGAATGCTACGCATTAAAAGGGAGAAAAGAAGGAGAAATAAACACAAGCGGCGAAGTGGTCAAACAAAACGACAAACACAGTAGAGCGTCGGCGGAATGCTGCGGCGTTTGCCGGCGAGAATTTACCTCTCGGCGTTATTCTTTCCGGAACCACCGAATTACATTGAGAACAACACCGACGATCAAAGAACATTATAGTCTGGTGACGACAGAGTGAAACACTCTCCGTGTTAAATAACATGGCTTGTGTGCATACGAAAAATTTAAACCGTTCCACTCAATGTGAAAGCTGTCTGAAGTGCAGAGCACTGGTGATTCGACATTATGGGCTGTGGCGCCGTTATCCGCTCACTGCTGCTGCCACCCATCACGCTCTTCGCCGCCCTGTCTCACTCCTCTCTTCGTGAATGGAACGGAGGTTTGTCCAACGCAATTCAAATTTCCCGCCTTCGCCGTGCTTGCGCGCCCCCTGCCTGAAACTGCGCCACCGGGAATTCTGTTCTTTTTGTGCTCGCTTTTCTTTGCGCACGTGCCGGCGTTGCGCTGCCACCTTTTTCTGCTTAATATCGTAAAAACCAACCCAACGAGCGTTTTTAACTAAATGAACGCGGGCGCGGCCAGTTATTTACGTATATTTTGCCTCAAATGTACCTGCAGCTTTTTTTTGTTTTATATCTTTGCGCTAAACAACGGGGAGATGTATGACAAGCGCCAGTGGTTCACGAGTTTCGAAAGGTTACGACTATAATATAAACCGCTTGGTTTTCGAAGACTCTGTGGGACGCCGCTACGACAAGACTGCGCTACGGCGGTACGCCGAAGGGCACCACTTGGGTCCAGCGAGCGCGCTACGACGACAAGGCGAGCCCCTAAAGTGCTCTGCACTTAAAAAGAAACGGCAGGAAATATGAGCTTCGCTTCAAAAACAGATGAGAGAGCCGGGCGGGGCCAGACGCTTGCGACAAAACACACAAGTGAACAAAACAGAAGGACGATTCGTGGTCAAGCCCAAGTAGGTACACTGACCCCCTAAGCCGATACTCAGCTATGCATTGTGTAGACGAAGCTTGAAAAACAAGTTTTCCGTTGTTGTTTTCCACTTTTGTCTTACAGAGGGTAAAACGAAGCACGGGGCCATCTCAGAGGAGGACCGGAAACCGTCTTTCGGCTGCGCGTTCGAGCGAATAATTTACGAAGGTGGCGCTCCTTTGCCACTTTTTGACTGCATGCGCTCAGGCAAGACGAAGGATCTTGAACTGCTACTCGAAACTCAGGCAGACGGGTCGATTTCGATCTCAACTTTCAAATATCTTTTTTATTATTGTTGTTTCCAGGAAATACGTGCTAGACGAGTTAGTGGGCTGACCGAATGACTAACAGCCACTGGTTTCCTTTTACCCGGGGAACAGTTTTGAAGGCGACAGTTTTTATTGGCTTTCGAAATCAGAATGAAAAAAATGTAGGTCCGTTCGCTGCATAAGACGAATCGGCGCGAAGTTTGAACGCTAACTAATGTACCCACTCCTGATTGCGCGCGGCCCGAGGCGGCAGTTTCAAGAGGCGCTATGAAGACTAAATACAAATTTGTTTAATTTTTAGCGAACTAACTTTGGTAACTCACTCAGCTCCATTCGAGCTACGAAAGGCGTTTTTTAGCTGCAAAGAAAGCGAATGAAACATTGAAAAACTTCCTAATTTCTTGCCACAAAGTTCGTGCCACAAATTTCACGGCTCCTTTAAGTAAGTATTCAATAATGTCAGAATTTCCTCCATATTTCTCGACATCCCAAATTAAAGTTGTCTCTCACTCTCCGCACATCGTCGTATCACAGACCCCCATTTCCATCTCCGATCGATACGCAGGGACTGCGCTAACTTAGGGCCGACTTGCGTAACTAAACAGCGTAGACGTAAGGTCCGAATTTGTCGTTATGGTAAGACGGTTAAGAACTCCCCAAGTACATGCACTGTTGACCATGCGGCCGCGTATAGGTCAGGCTCGAACGAGCGAAAGTGCGCAAGAAAAACAGCGCATTCGGCTTGCGCAAACACGGTGCACTCGCGCAGAACTGGCTTCGTGTCCCAACGCCACGATCATTGTAATGAATTAGCAAAGATCGCCCGCCCCGTCTTCTCAAACTGCTCACAGCATGCGCACTGTGCCTGTTGGTTGCGCCAGCTAGAGCTGTTGCCGAAAAAGCGGCCCGTTTTATAGCGCAAGCTCTATTACTCCCGGTAGAAACTCAGAAAACAGCTCGTAGCGTCAGTCTGACCTTCAAGCTCAGCCGAGGTCAAGCCAGCGCCTCGCGTGGATGCGCAGTGAAAACATATAATCGCTCGTTCTACCCAAGGGTAAGAAGAGAGGCATATGGGGAAAGAGTTCGGGTGCGTGCGACCAGAAAATGATACGAGTAGGCGCTGATTGCATCTTGTGTCACAAGATAAGGTATCAGAGTGCCGCCACTGCTGCACGCAAGTCAGCGATGGCGGCCATTTTGGCGTTCATCAGTGTTGCGAGATTGCCGCATCTACGGCCTCGCGGTTAATTTCGACAGGGTCGTTTGCTTACGATGCAGCAAAACGGAATCTTTGGACACACTTGCGCTGCTGAAATGCTGTTCACGCGTTATCTCTGATTCGCATTCGGTACGAAGTCAGTCGCGCGCAGCCGCAAAGCAGGGCGGGCAAGCTCAGCCCACCAGAGTTGACCGACTAAAACGCATAAACAACAAAATGGCGGCGCCCATCAAGTGTCGCAGTGTAAACAAATGTCACGCAATGCGAACTGACCAACGATCATGGCGGCGGAACGGAAACATAGGAGAAAAGACTGCCGATATTATGTACCCTTATAGTGACACCAGTTGCACACCAGTTCAGTGAGCGTTCCCGCCTGCAGAGCCGACTGTGCCGAACAGCGTCTGCGTTTTGTCTGTGTGTAATCGTGTGCGCGTTCACTGCGCGCTCTCTACGCGAAAGCCGAGCTTTCGCTCGATAAACTTCGCTTAACCGCATCTAACGACATAATTTTTTTTTCCCGTCACTAACGGTCGCACCACCGTCACAGGGTAGAATCAGTGCTGTGAGCTGAGGCGCACATGATCTTGCATCCTGGACGGAAATTGTTCCACCTTACCGACACCACCTCTTATTGAAAACGCGGAAAGCGTGCACTATAGCTGCGACGCCCCATGTCTGTACAGTGGCGGTCCCAAGGGGGGGGGGGGGGGGGCGAAGGGGGCGATCGCCCCCCCCAAAGAGGTCCTCAGCTTCTCTTTTTTTTTTTTCGAAGCATTCCACTTGCGCGAGGTTAAATCCTACTTGCGCGAGGTCGCAAACGTGTTGCGACCGTCAGAAGTGCGGGCTCGAGTCAGCCGTTGCACCGCCTACGGGGAGTCAAAAACCACTGTGTCGCTAAGTGATTTGTGCGCAAGCGGGTTACACCACATACGCGCACACGCCGGCATGGTTGTCACCTCCTCCGCAGAACTGGCGCAAGGAGAGGTGCGGTTCTTATTCGCCCCCCCCCCCCCCCTTCCTAAAAAAAAAATTCGCCCCCCCTAAAACCAATCTCTGGGACCGCTACTGTGTCTGTAACACCCAGTAGAAGGCATGAGACACCTCCCAGCGCATAGTGTCTGTCTAAAAAGCCGTTGATCGGTGGTAAGTAACAGGGCACTGTCACCGCCCTAAGATATGACTTCTAGTGCTAAGATGTGTGGGGATTTTTTAACGGCGAAGCTACTTGGCAAATCGTGATTTTTTTCTGTCCGCAGTTAAAAATACCAAGAACATGCCTAGCGTGCACCCGTGTGTACGTGCCTCGCGGCGACCGCCAGGCGTCAAACCAAGCATACCCACTTAGGGGGATTGGCCAATAAAGATTGGTAAAAATAAAGCACTCCAGCGTTCACCGTAATTTTGGCAACACTCGCTCGGAACGAGAAAGACACGTCATTGCGTGCGGCCCTCCAAGGTGATTTCCAACGATTATAACCTCCGAAAAAAAAGAATCTGCCACTTATAGCAGCAGCGATGGAGTATAGGTCGTTTCGGCAGCGAAGAAAAGCAAATCGGCTGCAATAGTGGACTTAAAGGGACACTGAAGTGAATTTGTCGAGGTCACGTTTTTGCTTGCACTGCGTAGACTGGCTCAAATTAACACAATTTTCATCGTTTATCTGGTTGATAAGTCGGTAATTATTTTATAAAGACTGAAAGTGGAGAAACTCCCATGCGCGGTCTGCGGCGGCCGCACCAACTAAAGGCTGTGGCGACGGGCTGGAGGTGCACCGTGATTGGACGATGTCCAGGATTAGCACTCAAACAAGTTTCGGTTTCGGTTCTGTAAAACATGCTTGATTTCCGACGTCATCGTTGTATGGGCATTCTCGATATCTCAGAAATCGTCGTACCGCACTTCTGCCATGTTGTAGGCTATAAAACGCATGAGATAAGCCTCCCAGGACGGCTTGGAATTGTAGCAATCACTAGCCGAGGCCTACGCAGTGGATGAACGCCCTCTGCGTCACCGCAGACGCTCAAATGCCATGCGCTTTTCCCCCATATTTGGAGCTTGCCTCCCTCATGCCTGTATCGTAAAAAGCGTGTTCGCACCAGGCCAAGGGTCTGCTGATTCTGGCCTGTGCCCACTTTCCGCAAGCAGTCGGTGCTTATGCCAACAGCACGCCAACGAGAACTCGCTAGCGTGTCAGTGTCAGTCTGCGTGCGCTCTGCGAACTCGCTCGTGGAGCAGTGAACGTTATGGCCCAGAAATGGTGACCTCAGTATAGGAAACATCGGCCGAAAACAAAAAAATAAACTAACTTACAAAAAAAAAAAAGATTTGCCCTTGGACATTCCAACTCACGACTTTCGAAATAACATACCTAGCGCCCCAGACCACTCAGCCACGGGCAAGCGCTGTCTCTAGTGGAAATAAAAGGTATATAACGTATAACCAGTTCCACTTTTATTTAGTTTTAGCGTTTAAAGTAGTTTAGGTGACTATTTGTTGTACAGTGCTCGTGCAGTAAGCGTCCTCAAAATTCCACAATATCTCACGTCTAGCAATTGCATTTTTTAGACGGAAAAGCGTTCTCAGATGTGCGGTCGTGCTGCTGACCGCTGTATTTCTTCAGCCAGCGCAAAAAAGTGCTTCCTGCGCCATAGCTTTACGCTGTGCGGTAAAAGTATCAGTTGATATTATTTCCTTAGTACCTATATTGACTTCGCTGGCTCTTCTCCAGCCTTCAAGCGGCCTCAGATTTTCCTACCAGCGTACCAGCCGGCGAAGCGTCGCATGTGCGTTTGTGCGCGCTTGTGTGGAGCGACCTAGACTTGGAGCTTGATGCAGTGTACAAAGTAACAAACTAAAGAAAGGCTCATTCTTCCATTCACAAACGTGTCGTGACTTCGTTTCAACTGAGCGAACGAATTGCGACGACCCGTCGACGGCCGGCGGACTAAAGGCTGGGCCGACTGACTCTGCCGAATGTCGGCGAGCCGTGCAGTAGCTCAGCAATGGCCAAGCCAAGTCATCTCCCCCTGACGTCACACGAAAACGCCACAGAAAATGGGCGGGGATGCAGAGAGGAGGACAGCATTTTTGAATTGACTTTTCTACTAAATAAATTCGCGTAAACGCGCTCAGAATGGTCAAAACATGGCCTATGGACTCCGGACTACAATTTGCGCTAGTAATCCCGCAAAGTTCACAAATCACTCCAGTGTCCCTTTAAATCGCCGTGATGGTCGTGAAGGTTGCGTACAGCTTCGCTACCTTCAAGTCTCACGCGTTAGGGTGAGCTGCCTCCATTTTTATTTAATGCAGAAGCATTATTTGGCGAGTACACCAACACAAATACCCTGCGTCTACACAAAAATGCGTAGTTGGTGATGTTCAGACATTTAATCGCTATAAGAGTGTAACAGTCGGCCATTGAAAAAAAAAAAAAACGAAAACGAAACACACGAAACCAAAGTCATTTAATCTGCCTACTGATGTCGAAATCTCGCAAACATTGTCCAGGGAAACTGTCTGTCACGAGCCGGGGTTCGCATGCCGGGAGAAAAAAAAGTGGCTACGGCTTAGCTCAGCGAACTTTTGATTTAGCTAACCTTAACATTTGACTTAGCTGTATTGCCGACCACGTCTCAACGCCGTTCGGTTCCGTGCAACGCTCACAGAAGGAGGCCGGGCGAACGCGGCGTTCATTCATGGCGAACGCAACGTTCCTCTTCGCAGAGCGCAAGACGAGTCACGTTGCCCGAAACTTTTTGCATTTTATATTTATTACCAGGTTACTTATTCATTGCGGGGTTTTTAATATGCAAGTAAACTTAAATGTTGCAGTTGGAGATTGCGAAAATACGAGCGCCACCCCCAGTGGAAAACGGGAACCGCGCCTTTCCACTTCGCACCGCTGAAAAGGGGCGCTTCTTGTCGTGCCCACAGGTATGCTACGATCCACGGTGTTCCGAGGGCCGTTTTTACCACCGTAAAGTTCGTTTCGTCGAAACAGACGCATGAATAGATTCGCGCCGTCATCACAGATAGTGCTCTACTGAGTGGTGTCAAAATTCTTCACGCCAGGCCGCATAACATTCTTTTGGATCCCGGCGGACGAAAGGCACGATCTGAATGGTGCTCGTTTTGCTTTTCTACGCTTGCACGAGATAGCAGGATGCGGTTGCAGCAGTAGCTTTACAATTTAAGTGGGCTACACGTGCACTATTTGTTTATTCATTCTGATCGTCTTCTTTGACTCTTGAACTACGCATGAAATGCGCGACAGAGCATCAGGTAATTAATCCAATGTCTACATTAGCTACACACGTTTGTTTATACGTGCGTTATTGATTTAATGCGTTTCGATAGTGTGTTCCGCATTTTAGCGCAAGTGAACACACGGTATGCAGGAAAATGTATATGAGGCAACATATACAATAATTAATCACAGTGGAAGCCTATCCGCACTCTTTATTAGCTTTTGATTGCCTGCGTTGTTGTTGTTATAGTAATATTAATATTATTGTGAATATTATAATTATTATCAGTACTATTGTTATCGTTATTATTATCAGCCTATTTCTGTCTACAGCAGGATCAAGGCATCTCCCTAAACTTATGGCTCAAAGGGTGGGTCCATAGGTTCATATCGTGTGGTTAGCACTATGTTAACTAAGTATAGTGACTACATAGATTATTTCATTGCGTTTCAATTGTGTGTTCTGCATTTTCTCTTCACGTGAATCAACAAAATATGGCAGAATAAATTTGTAGCAATAAATATACACACTGGGCAATTACTGTATATGTTTAGAATACAATCATAACTATAATTCCGCCACTTATAATTTATACTTTACGCTTCAGTTCCGTGCTTCGAGATTCAGCTTTAAGTACAAGAACGATATATTCACAAAAATGCAGTTACAGCTATAAGCCGATAAATAATTAGACAATGCAGGCGGTGGTAATTTATTAGAGGTTCTTAAATAAGGTTTTTATAACCGGTTTACTGCAGGGCCCGAGAAATACCTGAGGAATACATAGTGCGCGAAAGTATATATGCATGAATAATTGCTTAGCGACTGTGGTGTGGGATGGCTCCTTTTGTCTGCAGAAATGTATTTTGGATTAGGAGGAAAGGTGGGTCGTTGCCACCGAACATTATGATCGCGCAAATAGAAAAACGTATCCGCGTCTCTTAATAATAAAGGCTGATTTTAATTTAAAATTTACCTTTACGATTGGTGTTGTCACAAGTCGTCTTTGTAGCCGAAATCAATTTAGGAAAGTTGAAATATATCGAAAATATCAGATCGAAATATATCAAATATATCGAAATATATCGAAATATATGAGATCACGTTTATTTCGAATACAGATGCCAGTTTTCACTCAAAACTATGTGCGCATGAAAGCTAGTATTCATTATAACCCAAATATACAAACGCGCTTGTTGATGTTCCAGATTTCGCGTTTGGCTCCAGTGTGCGACAAGGCAGGAGGACCTGGCTCATTTACCACCTCGACAGACCTACAGCACCTACCGGCTGTGTCCTGTCCATTTCACCAGCAGAGACTACGCGGACCTTGGACAGACAAGGCACTGGACACATATGCACTGGCAGGATACTCTTGTCTAGATTGTGTGTACTAATAAATCAAAACAACGTCGTACTTATAATAAGTGGTGCAAAAAGAAGTGGACGCGCAAAACTTCATCAATTAGGACAAAACAATTGCTCTTTTGATAATGTGGCGGGTTGCGCAACAGGAACAAGGTCATGCGCTGGCCATCTGAATATATTCCACTCACTCAATTTTCCTTGCATGTGCGTCCCAAACGAATTTGGCGCTAAATTGCCCCCCCCCCCCCCCCCCCCCCGCTCGGCTTTTCAGTCTTCATTAAAATGGCGTCTCCCAGTGCATGTCTGCAACGCGCCGCCATGTTTTTAGTACCGCCCCCCAAACACCAGGGGTTTGTCCGGCGCTGCGAGCGAATATCGCGTCCCATGCAAGGTATAGGAAGTTTCACTCCCCTGGGGAGGCTGCGGGGGTGGTTGGCTGCCTCGACCGCAGCGGCGATGGCGACCCCTGTCGGCGCCCGCAGGCGCCAACAGCAGGCCCGGCGAATCAAACGATGCGATTCGAGGGGTGTGTCGCCGGGGGTGTGTCTCCCGTCAAAAGGGGACCTTGCGCATCCTCCACGAAATCGCTGGACGAAAGTAGTGCAGCTTTGCTTTAAAACAACAGTGCCGGAGGAATGTACACGTGCCTCCTCGAGAGGTGGGGGGTTCCGAAAAGGGCGAACAGCAGGCTCCTGCGATGGCGAGTGAGCGGAACGAGCTTCGGAGTGAGCTGCACCGCCATGCTGTGCCGCGAATTTCAACACAACGTTCAACAGCACACTGTTACGAATCAGGCCGCCGCTGTGCTTCGTGCAATACTCCATGGCTGTGTGGCGAAACCTCCACTACGTCCGCCTTTCTAGCAGGCCTCCCTGTTGGTGACTCACGCTTGCAGCCGACGGATTCAAACAAGCTGCTACACGTCTGGATCGCTGGCGCCTCGCTATCCGCGCGATTCAAACTTCGGCGTTGGCAGACGAGGCCTGCTTCAACTTGTCCGAAGGACGCGGAAGCCGCTGCGGGGACCTCCTCTCTCTCACCTCTCAGACTCAGCGTGCGCCGCCACTACCGACCGCTCACGAACTCTGGAAAGAGTGTTGCGTGTGTCTGTGCCGTTCTTGTCGTGTGCACAATCTAGTGGGAACGCTTGTTTTGACCTGGCGCTTTGGGTATAAATAAGACCGCCCAAGCGCTGTAGTTCATTCCTGTTGGAGCAGTGAAGCAATGCTGTCACTCTGCTCGAGTCCTGTACCGTAACCTCGCCCATTGTTATTGTCTGGCTTTGGCCCATCCATCGCCATACAGTAAAAAAGTACGTTTGCCTTTGGCTTCTGGGCTTCTTCGAGGCAGCAACATTGGCTGGCCGCTCGCTTCACCACGCTACCACACGCATGTCGGAGGCGACGGAGCTCGTCTCGGGTACGCCTTCCCGGATGCAACAACACCAACACGACATCGAACTGGGCTTTCAAATCAGTAGTAATAAACGTTTTTGACGTGAAAAGAAGAGTATGACGGTGAGTAATTCAGCGTTCTCGGTCCAGAAGGCCGCCAGCCCGCGCTGCTTCCAAGGCTCTCAACATCAACCCCACGGCTTGCTGTTTCACCGGCGAAGGCTTGGCTTTTGCCTTCATATTCTTGGAAAGTTCTAAGCATCCCTCGCTAATTTTTTCGCCTGTCCAAAAAACGGCCGCCGCGGCAGACGTCGTACACGTGCAGTCGCGCTCAGCAGCACAACGCCTTATAAGACCGCTGCGAATTTCGCCATGGCGCGAATTTCACCTGCGAATTCGCAGATGCGGCGCCACTTGTGCGGCAAGAGGATATATTCTCGTTGTTGTGACAAATTTCCAAACGTTTGGAACAGTCGAACTTCTCATGCGAACGCCGCTTGGCATCTGGCAATTAGCCGCAGCGATGGAAATAGAAAAAGTAGATCGTTTTGCCGCGCGAGCGGCGCCGCATAGGCGAATTCGCAGGCGAAATTCGCACAATGTAGAGCGGGCTGTAGAGTCAATGCGGCGGGAACTATCCAGTGGATTCATTCCCGGCTGCTTCTGCGCGAGGCAGAATTGGGCCACTGGTATTTACTATTAAAACAGATGTAGACGCCAGACGTTCCGTGTAAAAAGCGCTGGCGCGGTTTCTCAACAGGTGTACCCCGCTGCAACAGCTGACGAGATATAGGTGCCTTGAAATGAATAGTGCGGCGGGCTGCGCTTCCGAGAATGCCGAGCGGTCCGCTCGATGGAACCGCAAGGTTTTCGTGGGCGATTCGCGAAATAAGCACAGCCGGTAGAGTATACGCTTCCGCTCGTTCCGGAACGAATGCGCGCATGCGCAGACGGGTCCCGGTTGGAAATGCAAAATTTCATTAAATTTTGGACAGGTTCCCTGTCGGACATGTAAAATTTCATAAAATCTTGAACAGCGTGAAAAAGTGAGATTGCATTATGTTTTTTTTTTTCTGAAAAATATGAAAAATTGAAAAATGAGGATTGCGCACAGATGTATTCAAATACCGACATTTTAATTAAGGCGAACGCTTTAGATGTCTCATTAAACGCGAAAGTGACCGCAGTTGTTGGTGACAACACAAATGGGGCCAAAATGACGGCTACTGCAATGAGAGAGTAAGTAACTCAAATATCTATAAAGACACATTTCGGATCGAACGGCATTTGATACTGCGTCACCAGAACAGTAGCTAAGTACGGTGACTACAGCGCTAACCTGGTACCCAGCCAGAATGCATGGGACAAGAATTAGCCTGAACGTGACGGCAACAAAACACGGTGCAGCAGAGAAGAACCCTTCGATAATCGCTCGCTTTTCGCCTTCGAATCACTCATAAAACTTGAGTGCCCAATTACCTTTTTTTTTTTTCTTTAACGGAAAAGAGAATACTATAACTGCTACATGCTGAATCCCAAAAGTCCCAGCAGAGCGTCCGCTCTCAAAATCTGTGCACGATTTCACGTCAAGCCATCGATTTCAGAAACCGCTTCCCTCCCTGCGGATCAGTCTCGGAAAGGCTCACCTGCTTCAACAATAAAGTGTTTACCAACCCAAACCACCTGCTTCAGTGACCTTTATGTGCAAAAAGGAGCCGCTGGTGTACTAGGGGAGTGATTAAGCGGAAAGTATACCCATTGTGCACGGATTTCCTGACTGCGAGATTTTGGGGCGCGTGCCTGACTACTTCTTTTTGTTCCGCTGGGCCCTTGCACTACCTCCTCCTCAGCGAGCACTCACGGGAGATAAGTATGATAGATAAGAAAAATAAGGTAACGAATACGGTACTCTCGCTCACAAGTTCAACTAGAAACTTTCCAGGGCTTCCAAAGGAGTACCATCACAACAGAATTCCCCGGGGTAGCTCTGTTTTTTTTTTTTTTTTAGGGGCGAAGCTCCTTAGGGGCTAGGGCTGTCGGCGTCTCATGTCGGCGTCGTCGTAATAGTTGTCTCATGTAGTCACGGTACTAAAACACCGGAACACTCGTTTACGCCTCGCGCCAGAACGTAACGCATACTAAAAAAAAAAAACTCCGGGACACTCGTGTACCCTTCGCGCCGAAATGCTTCGTAACCCGCACCAGAGTCCTTCAAATAATTGAAGGACTCTGCCCGCACTAAAATGACACCGGGGCACTCGTTTACGCCTCGCGCTAGAACGCTTCGTGCTTCAGGCACGAGACTTTTAAGCAAAGCTTACCCCCCCCCCCCCCCCCCCCCCTCCAACTGTTTCATCTCCGTCGACAAAAACGCCAACGCACCAAGAATACACTTACACATTGCATGCTTCGCCCTCTAACCAAGTTCTACGTATATAGTGGAGATGGCCGGGGATTTTTTTTTGTCCAACTTTATCCTGGTCGAAGAGAACAAAAAACACCTGTTCTTCCTCAAAGCTTTTCATTTTTTTTTTCAACCGCTTACATCTCTAGTGCCTGTACCCGCCGCCGCCGCTAGCGTAGCGTACGCTGCCGCTATGCTAAAACCCTCACTACCGCGAACCATGCCTTCTGATTTGTCTACTTACGTTTGTTACTCGCGCGTGACCACGCTCGGCTATCTTATATCGTTTCATGCGAAGCCCGCGCTTCCTACTTTTGCATACCGCATCGGCAAGCTCGTTTGATATGTCCGATCCTCAGTGTTCTCGATCTCATCCGATGATTCTATTTCTTTAACCGTTCATAATACCTCACCGGCTTCAAAGAGAATTGCTTGCAAGGGAAGGGGGGGGGGGGGGGAGAGACAAAGTACAACAACAACAAAAAAAAACCGGGCCATCTCCACTAACGTGAATACCGGGGAGGGGCGAAGCATGCAGTGTACAGGCGTATTCAAAGATTGTAAGTTTCACTTTGCCACACGGCGTGCGCTGATATACGCGGCATCCCAATTGTAAAGACCGAGGAGAAGTGAAATTCGAAACTGAGAACTGCAAATTTTAAAGTTAAAGCGAGTACAGAACGAAATAGAAGCAAGCGAGGAAGCGCGAACGAAAAACGAGTGTCCCGGTGTGTAAGTTTTATAGCACGCGTTTTTGCCAATGGGCATGAAACGTTCTAGCGCGAGGCGTTGGAAAACGAGTGTCCCGGTGTTCAGTACCGTGACCACATGAGAATACGACGACATGAGACGCCGACACCCCGAGCACCTCAGGTGCTCCTCCCCTAATAAAAAATACGCAGCGCACCACAACAATACGATATCATTGCGGAAAGAAGTGTAACAAAAAAATTATGCCCACCTCCCCTCGCGGGAAGCCTGGTGTGATGCGACGCTGAAGGGGGTTCCATTGGCGTCACATCACGCAATCGTCGGGTACGGCAAGAGAGCAAACGCAAGCGCGGACGACCGTCGACTGAGAGACCGGCCGGAGCGCGGCACTCCGCTTCTATGCGCAGCGCGCCCGAAGGAGAGGAGACCACGGAGAGAGAGAGAGAGAGATAGTACTGCACATGCGCACAGTGCGCAGCTGCACGCAGCGCGATCGCAGATGTTGGGAGAGACTGTTCGCTATCGGAGAGAGGAGAGGAGGCGAGCGGAGGAGAGACGCAGCTGTGCGGACGCGGACGACGGACGCACGCAGGACAGGGCCGCCAGCAAGAGATGCTCCTCTCAGCGTCGCATCTAAAAGGATCATAATACTAAAATGAGAAGCGAGACCACAGTAGATAAGTGCGTGGAAAGCAAACGCCAGGGTATTCGATTCACCGATGTCCACTGTGCATGTCACCCTGCTGGCTGCCTCTTCGCCGCTTGTGGCTATCAAGGGGCTCCTGCGCAGAGTCAGACTTGGCTACTGCGCAACGGAGGCGCACAGCTGGGCACGCGCCGACTCCAGTGCGTCTGCCGCGGCTATGACGTCACTCCTCTGGAATGCGCAGACCGGCGAATGTGCAAATTGGATTGGAACTTAATCCAATCCAATCAAATCAAATTCAATCCAATCCAATCCAATCCAATCCAATGCCCCTCGCGCTTGCGCAGCGCGGCCCTTCAGGCTCCACGCGAAACTGCTCAACCTCAGCCAGTGTAGCTTACGCTACAATATGAACTCTGGTTGGTTATGCTTTATTTTAGTAACAATTATTCTTTTTATAACGAAACTGAAACCGCGAGAGACATGCGGGATGTCGGCTACAACAAAGAAATATTCGTTCGCGCGAGGCTCGAAACTCGAAACAGCTTACAAGCAAAATAAAGAAATTAGAAGATGAGAACTACAAAAGTAGAAAAGGCCCTTTTGTGCGTGGACCCTGTGGGAAACTTGAACTTGCAGTGCTGCGAAAAGCAGCCAGACGGGGATCACATCCTTCTTCGGATAAATAAGAAAGCAGGGCTCTCTTTGTCAAACGAACATTGCCCTGCTGTAATTTGTCGTTGTCATGTTCCGGTCCATTTAGTTTGAAATGCTACAGGGAGACAAATGAGGTATATCTCGTTTGTAGTGGGCTAGAAGCCTAGAATAATGCATTTTGTGTTTGGGATTTTTGCGCGAGCAGGATCACCGGTTCATTAGAGCCGCTTTTTACCTATACCGTTACAAGGAATATCGGATATAACGAACTGATGTACTGACCCGATAGTACTTTGTTATCACGAGGTTTGACTGTACTTCATCTGAATGTGCTGATTCGGTTAGCTCTGATATGCACTTTGGCTGATTGGATTGTGGACTTTGCGTCTGCACCAGAGAAAGCTACGCGTTTGATCATCGTGCCCTCCCATTGCGTGAAGTTGGCTTCCCTGTTTCGCGTTTAATCATCATCATCGTCGTCGTCGTGTGCCCTCCCATTGTGCAAAGTTGGCTCTCCTGCAGTGAGTTTTCGCGTAACACCGCCATCACTGAAACATATAAAGCTTTGGTATAATAGTCGGTGTCCACGTTCTCAGCAACAGAGCCGATCGTGTACGCACCGCAAAGCACAAGTCCGTGGTGTACAATGCTAACGAAACATCGAAGACGTACAGGGAAGCTGACACCGCACCAACTCAGGGTAAGACCCGTGCTACACGAGCGTTTCGAAGGCCTTCGAGTCGAATGTCGTTTGAGCTGCTACACGACGTTTTTCAAAGGCATTTGGTTAAAATGGCATTTGAGTCAAAGGAGCACAACTGACCTTTGAGAGCATCAAAGGCCTTTGAAACACGAACGGTCGTACCCCCGGGCTCAGTTTCTGCAAGCCGTAATAACAAAAACAGTTATTTACGAGTAAAACTTTGTGTTTTAAGTGCAAGATCTTCATAATTTTTCACTTGTTTTCGTTCTCTATCACTCGCTCTACGATTACGAGGTAACTTGGTACTCTCAACACCGGCGGTGCGAAAAAAATGATGATGATATTTGGATTTTAATGGCGCAAGGCCAGCTAAGGGCAAAGAGCGCCAAACAAAAGTGATTTCATGACGAAAAAAGACAAGGAAACTAGCTGCCTTGTGCATGTTTTGTGCGCGCTTGTAGATCGTTGTCGATTTGATCTCTAATAATTGCTTTTTTGCCCATTTTAACTCTAAAATTAAATTTTCGCCAAGAACGAAACATGGCAGCAGTGGCGACACCAAAACATGGCGGGCGAACGCGGAAACTTTCAACTGCCTTTGAGAATGGTCGTGTAGATCGACAGAACTCCTTCCAGTGAGAATGACATTTGAAATTTCGAAGGTCATTCGACTGAAATGGCCTTCCAAACGCTCGTGTAGCACAGGTATAAGACACCCCCGTTGTTTGTGCGTCACAAACCAGCGTGCCACTCCTTAGCCGGCGATCGCATGCAATGCACCCAAGCATAGTGATTTTCGTAAAGGCCATGATTACTTCCTTGACTCCACTTAAGAGCAGACTTAAGTCAAGAACGATATCTTGTGTCACGTCAAACGTGGTAAACACACGTCTTCGTTTCGAGCACTTCCTCCTTGTGTTTTCACGAGCGATCAAGGTCGCACGTACGTGCTGTCGCATGACCCGATGAGGACTGCGTTGCATCTCATCGTATTATTACGCTCCCGCGAGGGAGTTCATGCCCACTTTCTCCCATCCCGTTCGTCTGCACGCCTGCTTATTAGCACTCTCGTTTATTGCGTACTTGCACGCTATCTTATTTGCACTCTTATTTACTGCGCACTTGCACGCTTGCTTATTTGGACTCGTGTTTACTTGCACGTCTTGTTCGTCGCCTGACTGATTTCAAGTAGTCGACGACTACCTCGGGTGAAGGGTACCCATTTTTTAGGGGCCATACACCTTAGGAGCTCGGGCTGTCGTCGTCTCATGTCGTCACGGTAAATCAATTTGTCAAACGATGGTCAAAAAACAAGTGCATAAAAAATAAAACTGGTTCAAAATAAACTAGCATGACTTGAACTTATTTAAAATGCAGGAATAATCAGGATTTAGTGTATTAACAACAGAAATTTGCTATAATGCCGTCTCTAAAGTGGTTTCAAACGCCAGGTTTTCTCCTGTAAAGCATACTTTTTTAGCACGCTGCGGCGTGTGACACGACGGCAACTTACGGCCAGTCCGTTTCTCATTTAATTACTTAAATCCAATTCAACGCAAGAGGGCGCCACCACCTCAGCAAGCGAGCGATTGCTCCTCCCTCCGACGCTTCCCCGGCGCTCAATCAGGGCGTGCCATGTGGCAAGAGAGACACAATCATTGAATACATTTATACAATGACTGCTTCGCACCTCACCAGGTTTCAAGTTAGTATAGATGGCCCGGCTTTTTTTTTTTTTTGCATATGGAACTCGCCCCTCCTTTAGACGGCATTTCCTATATTTTGTGTGAGAGCGTGAGCACTCCAAATTTAGGAAAACTTGTTTCGTCGGCGTACGAACAAAAAAAAAGTATCAACGAATAGTACGTGAAACCACGTTCAAATTTAGCGCGCCTCCGCGCTGTCCCCTTTGCTCCAAACTGCAATGTAAAAATAGGAATGCTTGAATCGTCTATTCGCGATATGCAGATATGCGTGTGAGCATTTCTCGCAGCGCACTAGGACAACAATACGCCCATTTGATGAGTGGACGCCGGAAAGCGACCAGGTACGTCAGAAAAGACGTGTTGGGAGTCGACGGCTGCAAAGAAGGCTATAGGAAGCCAGAGGCAGCATCAGCGACTGCCTTCCGCACTCATTTTGCTTAAAGGTGCCATGAGGACAACACACAAGTTCGGTTCAACAAAAAGATTGCTTCGTCCCACTAACAACGACGCCACTGTTATCGCAAACTTCAAACAGATAATCGAGACATAAAGGAAGACAGCCGAAGCCATGGCGACTCCACAGAGTCTGTGGAGTGCACGAACACGAGTGTCTCCAGTTCCGCTTGATCGCATCACTGGAATACTAACTCTTTTACTGCGAAGCAGTATGCCTCTACCAGCCAAGGGTTCTGTCGCGACCATCGGCGTCGACAGAAAACTCCCGGGAACAAATAACAGAAATTGCTGACACCGCCAGGAATCGAACCTGGGCCCGAATAGAGTAACGGAGCGACAAGCCATCGTCTTACCGATTAAGCTACGCCCACACAAGGAGGCGGGGAGGCAGACGGTCCACTCAACGAGCACAGCGACGGGTCTACCACCTGCGCTCATTCAAAGCTCTCGTGTGAAGTGCAAACCGCATAATGTATGATGACAGCGTCCACGTGGTTTGGATTAGCGGCGAACGGAACAGCGTCTGGGGAGGGGGAGGGCGGGGATGGCTCTCTTTGGCGGCGACGCATGAACATGAGTGAGGTGAGGGGGAGGCAGTGAGAGAGATGACGACAGAGTCGCGCGTGCCGTCCTCCTCCTCACCCTTCGCCAGACTCTCCTCTCTGTTTTCCTTCTGCCATCGCTGCTGCGTTCGGTCGTCTCTGGTTTCACTCCTTGTAGTGCCACGTGTGTGAATTCAACTGACGTCGCATGGGTGTCGTTTACAGCTTTGCAGTCCAGCCATCTTCACAGCGTGCATTGGGGCCAATTTGTTTTAGTGCTGGCCCATGTTACGTCATTTATACCTATATTATGTCACCGCAACGCGAAACTCGAAAGTTTTTCGATACTCCCTGTGCATTTTTATTCTCGTTAAATAAAAAAAAACGTCATTCGTTGCAGGAATGGAGCTGAGTGAGTTATCAAAGAGCAGTTTTTTTTTAAACTGAACAGAGATGTATTTTATCTTCATGGCCCCTTTAGGACAACAATATGACCAATCTGGGCGTGAAAGCCACAAAGACGCTATAGAGGCGTAACGCTGCTATCGTGGACGTCAGAGAATAGGAGATTGAGGGGCGACGGCTACAAAAAAAGGATAGGAGGTCAGAGGCACCAGAGAATGAGACATTAGCGGCCGTCTTTTGCACTCACTTTCTGATGCCATTTCGGCGCCTTCTTCAGCTATCACTTCAACTTGCGATTCCCTTTGCCTTCCCTAGTGCAATTTCTTGAAAAAAAAATAACACCGAGTCATGTTCAAAAACCCCTAGCTGAGCTGGGAAAGTCCCCGTATGTGTGTGTGTATATAAATTATATATATATATATATATATATATATATATATATATATATATATATATATATATATATATATATATATATATATATATAGTTAACTGAAGGTAACAGAGACAAGCAGACCTTTTTTTGTTGTTGTTTGTCTGAATTTTACGCCAATCCTGCGATTTAGGATCGTCAGAAGAACTCTGTTCTGGGGTGATGAGTCCAATGACGTCGCTTTCTACGAGTCGCATTTTATCTGTCTCTGTTTCCTCCCGAGGTAAAGCGAAATACCCAGGCTTTTGTGCATTTCGCTGCTCCCCGAAAAAAAAAAAACGCCACCGGAGAAAAAACCGAGCTTGTTTACCAGCCGAGCGCTATTTGACATTTTTGTTCACAAGAGGCAAAAACAATTCACTGATTCTAAAGATCCGTCGAAACAGCTTGTGCATCTTGTACGCGGAAGTTGCGATATCCTCCTAACATGTGCTGAGATTTTATTCTTCGACAAGCTCAAAGCGCCTAGAATTAGCTAGGTTTTTGTAGCGTAAGCTACACTGGCCGAGATTGAGCAGTTTCGCGTGCCGTAAAGGGCCGTTCTGCGCAAGCGCGAGTGGCATTGGATTGGATTGGATTAAAGTGGATTGTGTTGCGTCATAGCCGCGCCAGACGCAGTGGCGCCGGCACGTTCCCAGGTGTGCGCCTTAATTACGCAGTAGCCAAGTCGGACGCTGCACCGGAGTCGCTTGATAGCCGTTTCGCGTGACTCGTGAAGAGCCGTGCTGAGCATGCGCGAGGAGCAGTGACTGGACAGGGCTGGACTGGACTGGACTGGATTGACTGGATTGCTTAACCTAGCTCACGCTACGTATATCCTGCCATAGGAGAGCAGTACTATTTTTTAAAGTCTCCACGGGGTGGAAGTATTGTACACCCACTTCCCACTGATACGCCTCTGCCGAACGATGACGACCGAGCTCCCCCTCAACTTCTCCAGTAAAACTTACTTCATCCAACAATTCGCATCCTTATCAAAACGGACCATCTTTGAAAGTCACACCATCGCTGCGCCCCATATTCGCTCATGTTTCGAGACAAAACTGTTTCCCAGACTAGCCCCACCTGGTAATACCCCTGCCACACGGCATGTTTAATGTCATTCCCATCGAATGTCATTCGCTCAAAATGACAATTGTTTGCGGCCACACGAGAAAGTGTAATGACATCCGATCAAAATGACATTAAGGACCGAATGAGTTCGCGGAACCCATTCGACTGCGTCCTTCCAGCAAATGTATTATCTCGACACCAGAGACTAGGGGGAATGGCCACCAGAAACAGATTACTAAAGCGTCAGTAGCATTATAATATTTTTACATGAGTATAGTTTTTATTCATCTATTTATTCTTATGAAACAAGCCGAATACAGTCGCAACAAGTAAAACTGCTAGTCTCGCTACCAGGCCGGCCTCAGCCGGTGCGGTGGGCGCCAGCTTAAAGAGCATTTAATAAGTGCAGTGATGAAGGTGCCTAAGCTATTTTCCCTAAGTTTTCGCAAATATTGGAGCGCTTACGAAAATATTTTCTCTACGCAAGTGTTTACCCATCGCAACGGCCATCTTTTGCAAATGACATTAATGTTGGCCGTGTCGCAGCGCGTCAAGAAAACGGCATTAAGTAGAACGAATGACATTCGATGGGATTGACAATAAATTTGCCGCGTGGAAGCATAACAAGGTCACCTAAACCACTCCGTGTGACTGGACAGCACCTGCAAGCGAAATTCCCCACAGGCGAGATCACGAGTTACGACTGCTCAAACGCGAGGCCGTATACATCAGCAAACAGCTGGTAGTGCAACCGGCACATCTATCGCGGGAGGAGAAGCTCTCCGTAGCGAAAGCCGGCAACGCTGACACGCTGGCGGCGCGTAAGCTATAACCTGAACAGAACCATGAGCGTTAAATAGCAACTAACTCTTAATGTGGGGCCATTAAGTGGCCCAATGAGCGTAAAAACTGGAGGCGGCGTTCGTAGCATCGAAGCGTCAAAAAAAAAAAAAAAGACGGCCCCTTTTTACCAACGGCGTCACGGAATCTCGAGCATTTAGTGTATGATGATGATGTTAGGTTTTCTTGGCCAGGGGCGTCAAGGCCAAAGAGCGCCAGTACGATGACGCTGACTTATTCGAGTAGAAATATGAACAAAAAAATTAAACTAACTGTATAGAAAAGACAAGGTTGTTAAAATTACTGTAAAGGGCCAGGCAAAAACAACCACGCTGCTCCTGAATGTAAAGTGCTTGATCCACAAAGTACCACTCCTAATGCGGCTATGGCTGGAAATCAAACTGGATTTCAAACTGGAAATCACTATGGCCGGAAATCCTGCCATGGCTGGAAATCAAACTCGCGTGCCAGAGAAGCGCTACAGCTTAACAAGCACTGGAGGGAAAATATTTCAACGCACGCACGTACTCGTGGATTCAAATGGGGGGCAAGAAATCTCGGCAATACCAACTTGTGACCGAGACAACCACGTGAAATTGCCAAGAGTCTGGTCATCAAACGTGATGGTGCCTCTCGTTTAAGAATACGAGCTATTATTACGCCGATGTGGCGTGAACTGCAGACGGTGTAAGCAAAACTACGTGCACTTTTATACCCTTATTTTTTGCGTTGCAATTCAGGACGTGCTTGTACAGACTAGGTGCTCCGTCTGATTTTCCGCTACGAAAACACTGGTCCAAATATAATAAACAAATTTTCTTCAGCGTCTAAGACCGGGCCTGGTCTCACACACGCGGGCCCTCCCTCTGCTCAAAAATAAATGACCGGGCCTGGGCCGGGCCTGGGCTTGAGACGGCGGGCCCGGGCTAGGTTCACTTATGAATGCCCGGGCCCGGGGCGGGCCCGGGCTCGGTGTCACGGGCCCGGGTCGGGCTCGGGCTTCCCAAAGCGGGCCCGGGCCGGGCTCGGGCCTTAAGATCAGGCCCGTGCAGTGCTCTAGTACCGATCTACATATTCTTTTTCAAATCCGTTCCGTGTTATCGACGCACCCAGTCAGCGAATACAGACTAGGCGCCTTCAACTCAGGTCGGTGAATGAAAAGTTCCAGTATTCCGAAGAAAAACAATAAAACACGCATCATCCGTTTCATTAGGTGTGGTGATGACGAGGACAAGACCGAGTTGTATACATTCCAGATAGGTTCTGTTAGGCGCAACCCGTGTATCTACACATCTAATTCATCTGCACAAAATGTGCTGTCACAATGACCACAGGAAGAGCACTAGCTGTCTTTCCGCAGCCAGAGGGATAATGATATTGTACAGTTCTGCAGCAGCAGATGCAAAGGCTCGTGTTGACAGAATGTGACGGTCATCATCAAACTCAGCATACCCATTACCGTAAGCCAGTTTATGTACACTGAAGGAGGCAGGCCTCTGCGATAGACTGAGTGCCAATCCATCTTACCCCTGAGCTATCCGTTCCTTGTACCCGAATTTGCTTATCCCATTCCTTGACCGAGTTATCGGTAACTTCCTGAGAAATAAATAACGCAAGCGAAGGCGAAGGACAAGAAAAGCGCACGTACACGGACAACACCAACTAACTGGAAATAATAACTATTCACACCAAAAAGTAATATTAAACAGCAAAGAGCGAAATCACGAACGTGGTAAAGCAGTACAAGTTTTTTAATCACCCCAGGTTCTAGCACTGCGGCTTTCCAAGTACGCAGTCTCTCTCGTAAACAGTGGAAGCGAAGCTTCACGAATGCAGTTGCCTCCCGTTTTCGAAATTTCAGCCGCTTCAACAGTACACCCGGTCGTAAAAGCTTCAATTGCACTGTCTATACGAAAGAGATTGCGTACTCGGAAAGCCGCGGTGGTGGAAGTTGGGATGATTAAAAAAGAGTTGTACTGCTTCGTCCCGTACGGCCTTTGCTTGGTGTTCTTTTATGTATACCTCGATAGTGCGGATACGTGCTCCTTCCAACTAATCAGCAGCTGAAAATTATCGCACTGCCCGTGTGCGTCTTGTTGCCCTTCGTCTTCGGATGCGATGTTTATTCCTCAGTGATGCCGTGCCAAGCGACACAACAACGCGCCTAATCATGTCTTCCTCGCCAACTGCCGTCTCCAGATAGCAATTCCGTTTTCCGTATCCATGGTCCACCTGATATCAAACACACTGCCTTATCCCCGGGTGTAGAAACATGTGCAGAAACATGTTTCTGCACTTTTACGCAGTGAATAAACAGTTGTAAGTTAGCACACCGTCGTGTCTCTCACCGCTTCTTCGTCCGTTAAAGCTACTATACTCGGTGACAACTTAAGAACGGCACCGGAAGTTGCCGCTGTGCCTTATCACCGTAGCCGGATGTTTCTCCGCGCGGCGCAAGTAGGGCGTTACTGGGAATATTTTGAACATGGCGTGAGCCGTTCTCGTGGTTTTTTGGACTTAATATGCTTATAAACGACTCCAGTGACGACAAACAAACTGCGTGAGACAAGGCAGACGATATCACGCATTCATAGCAAACCCCTTTCAAAACGCGCGCGCACTGACGTCACGGGTCCGGCGCTTTGGCGGAGTGATACACTACATGAGGTGGTGCCGTTCTTGAGTTGTAACCGAGTATAGGGGTTTCCCCAGGAATCGAATCAAGGGGGGGGGGTCTCAATAGCTAGGGGGGAGGGGTTGTAGCAGGGGAGGCGGGATGATAGGTAAACTATACAAACTGCTTATTTTTTGGACCATTAGTTAAATAGCAGACGTCTATTAACCAAACGCTCTTCCCCGTGACGTACGTTTCCATTCTTCTCTATATACACCTCGGAGGCGGTGTTTTCCCATTTAATCTGAAAAAAAAAAAACACGTATTTCTTTAGAAATTCAGTTGTTACAGAAAAAGCTCCATATTCAGTTTTTTTTTTTAATGTCTGACCATTTTTCAACGTATGAGGACATTTTCAGACATTTTTGGCACGGCACATGACGAGATTTAACTTTTTGAAGCAATGTTTAGGGACGAGTACACGAATAATGCAGCACTTACAGTGTGGGTACCGATTGTCTTTTGACTCTCACAATTTATTAAACGCCAGGATTAGCTTACGTGGGCCTTGGCCGCGCAAAACTCCAATTTTAAATGCCGAGCTTCTTCAAAAGATCAGAGTTGTAAAAAAAAACGGCCTCGAATCAACGAAGTACGTGGTATTTCACTCCTCCTTTGATTGAGACTTCACCAAACTTCCCAGACGTTTAATACAAAAATGACAAGAGTAAAATTTAGAGATTCGAGAAGGGATGTCCAGAAAAAAATCACGCATCTCCACGAAGTGAAGAATCATGACGACTGCGCGAAGCACTGGGGATCTTTCTTACCGTAAATCACTCGTGACCATTTCCTCCATGCTCGTGATTGCTTACTGCTGCTAAAACGATTTCCAATTCAATCCAACCCAATTCAATCCAATCCAATGCTCCTCGCGCATGCGCAGCACGGCTCTCCAGTAGCTCTCTCTCTCTCTCTCTACACTTTGGTGAACCTTTTATTTTGTTCTTGTTAACCTTTATGAACCTTTTGTTGACAGATGTTTCGATTTACACGGTGCTATGCGTCTCTATCTCCCTCTCTCTCTACCCTTTGGTGAACCTTTTATTTTGTTCTTGTTAACCTTTTGTGAACCTTTTGTCACAGATGTTTCGATTTACACAGTGCTGTGCCGTGAGCACGGACGCCGGACAAGCCTCGGCCTTTTAAGTGCTTCGCCCGTAAAACCAGGGGAGGGGGAGGGGGGGGGGCAAATTACTGAACGCTACCATGTCTCCACACTTCCAACACCAACTCACGGCACTCCCTAACCCTACACAACGCCTTTCCAGCTTGACGACATCTCCCCTCCAAATCGACAGCAATTATACCACGCTCGATTCGCGAATTTGTTGACTACCACCTTCCACTGCATTAGGAGAGGTGGCATCTTGGGGGAGATCACGGAACACGTCGATGCACTCGGCTGCTCTAACGCGCGCGCCTCCGTTTGGTCAGAGACTCCCATCCTGCCGGAGGAGGAACTCGCGAGCATCCCACGCCTCGGCAGTGCGTGGGATTACGGCGTACAATGGGCAGCGCCCTCAGAAGAGCTTAATGCGCGGAGGCGATGCGTGCACACCCGTTCCGGTAGGCCAATTTCCACCAGGAGCGGACGGGGCAGGATTAGGGCCGCCGCCCTGCGCGGCATTCGTTTCGCGCACGAAGAATGCGGCCGAATGCGGGTGTTTTCGAGCAAAATCCCGAGTACGGCGGCCGCTGGCCTGGCTCGGCTTGGCTTGGCTTTAGAAGCGCGGCGGGGTGTATACGCACAGAACCGTCCATGGCTGGAAGTGGACATACTTTGTCGGAAGACTGTATAAAGACACGAGGTAGAAGAATTAAAGTAGCTCGCCGGCTCTAACTTAGAGGTTATCTTCCAAGTTTCCGGCTGTCGTGCCTTTCAAAGCGCAGCTCCCATTCTTGGCGAATGCATAGAGCGAGGGCGAAGTTCTTCGCGCTGTAAGACGGCCGTGTACCCTCCTCCCTCCTCTCGGTAAGCAGAAAAATGCGCTGCATTTTTAGACCCACCCGAAGCGCTCATTTATGGCTGATGCGACATTTCTAAATTCCTATACCTTCGAACGAAACTATAAAGTCGAACGAAAAAAAAAAAAAGAGAGACCAAACTATGATGTCTTCCTCGGCTCTCCAGACGGTCGGCCTCTTTCTTGTGTTCACTGAACATGCCCTTCGTTCTCAATTGTGATATATGAGGAAGAGGAAGAGAACGCTGTATGGAAGAGGACGCTGGTTCGGTCATGCACCAGAAGTTTATTCCCTGGATCGCGGGACGCTTGTGCATTATCATTATCATTATTATCATAATCATCATCATCGCCATCACCATCACAATCAACGACGACAACAACGACAAAACAACAGCGCATTTGCGTCTACTGCAGTACGAAGGAGTCTCCCAGACGTTTCAAACTATAATATACTGCGGTCGCGGGTTTTTTCAAGACCATGCATTCTCTTGTGGCGGCCTGCCCGAACCCGGAGGTGATTAGCATCCTCTGATGAATCGCTGGCCTGTCCACCGCCTTGACCCTCCTTGACCCTTGACCCTCCACCGCCTCCACCGCCTTGGCTCTTGGCTCCACAGCTTCTGAGAACTGGGGGCCAAGAGTTAGTTTGATCATTTCGGGGGTTGTATACACCAGGGTAGTCGCATCGTTTTCTGGAGAAGTAATGCTGCTCGTGTCTCTGGGAACCGCGATTGTATGCATGGTCGATTGAAGCTACTCCCTGGCGCCCGATGATGGTATATACACCTTACCGCACCAGGCATAATTCCATACCTGGAAATACACTGGATGGAGGTATTAGATTTCAAGTTATTCAGGGACAAAATAGGGGGCAACCCCGGGTATACAATAACCTGAAAACGCGTACTGTAAACACGTCCCGCAAACAGGTCCCCGTTGAACGGTAGACACAGCTGAGGCGAAGGCGCTCATCACGGATCCTCGGAGCGGGCCTCATGTCCGAGGTTCCACCATGGCCCACCTTTGGGGCCACCGAGCGCCGTTACGCCGCTGGTCATCATGTCTCACTCCAGATATTCCAGTAACTTACGAGCGCGGCAACCCGCACAACCGCTGCGATCCTGGTCCATGACAATGCCAATGTGTAGCTACTGAACAATGAATATGACCGCCTGAATTGCATCTTGTAACACCGTCTGTAGCAAAGCGGGCTTGAACCCGTCGAACGAACATGGTTTTGTTTTTTAGATGCCACGCATCTCATTCACCCGCCTTGTCCCTCCATCCTGCGTCGGCGTCGTTGTTGTCGGCGTCCGCCCCTCCCCCATTCTCCTCGCCGCGCCAGCTTCGCTCTCCGCCGCTCACCCCCTCTCCTCTCCGATAGCGAACACTCTCTCGCGAGGGGCATAGGATTGGATTCGATTGGCTTGGCTTGGATTGTATTAAAGTGGATTGTGTTGGATTGTGTAGCGTCATAGCCGCGGCAGACGCACTGGCGCCGGCGCGTCCCCTCACCGTTATGCGCGCTAGAAAACACGGTGCCTGCGCCGCTCCGCTCCATCGTTCTTGCGCAGTTCCTCCGCTGTCCAACGCTGCAACGTGAACCCCTTATGCGTCGCATCTACACAGGGGTTCCCGCGAGGGGAGGTGGTAGTTTTGTTCCAACTTCCTGTTTTCTTTTCTTTTTACGGAAATGAAATTGTCACGCTATCACGCTATCTTAAAGGGACACTGAAGTGAATTTGTCAAGCTCCCGTTTTTGCTTGCACTGCGTAGACTGGCTCAAATTAGCACACTTTTCATCATTTATCCGGTTGACAAATCGGTAATTATTTTACAAAGCGCGAAAGAAGAAAAACTACCATGCGCGGTTTGCGGCGGCCGCACCAACTAAAGCTGTGACGTTAGGAGGAGCGGACACCGTGATTGGACGATGCCCAAGGTTAGCAATCAAACAAGTTTCGGTTTCGGTTTCGGTTCTGTAAAACACAACCAATGGCGTTGTTGGATGGGCATTCTCAATATCTCAGTAATCATCGTACCGCGCTTCTGCCATGTTGTCGGCTGTAAAATGCACAAGATAAGCCTCCCAGGACGGCTTGTAGTCGTAGCATTCACTAGCCGAGACCTACGCAGTGCATGAACGCCCTCCGCGTACCCGCAGATGCCCAAATGTCATGCGCTTTTCCCCCATATTTGGAGCTTGCCTCCCTCATGCCTGTATCGTAAAAAGCGTGTTCGCACCAGGCCAAGGGTCTGTTCATTCTGGCCTGTGCCCACTGCCCGCAAGCAGTCGGTGCTTATGGCAACAGCACGCCAACGAGAACTCGCTAGCGCGCCAGTGCCAGCCTGCGCGCGTTCTGTGAACTAGTTCGTGGAGCAATGAATGTTGCGGCCCAAAAAAAGGTGAACTCAATGTAGAAAACATCGGCGGAAAACGAAAAAGTTAACTCAAAAAAAAAAAAAAAAGCACGTACCCGCGGGGATTCGAACCCACGTCTTGCAAAATACTTACGGTGACATACCTAGCACACCAGGCCACTCGGCCACGGGCCGGGCTCTGCTGGCCTTGGTAATATAGGGTATATATTGTACAACCAGTTTACACTTTTATTTAGTTTTGGCATTTCAAGCAGCTTAGGTGACTATTTGTTGTATTGCGCTCGTGCAGTAAGCGTCGCCCGAGTTTCCACAATAGCTCACGTCTAGCAATTGCATTTCGTAGACGGAAAAGCGTTTGCAGATGCGTAGTCGTGCTGCTGACCGCTGTGCTTGTTCGCCCAGCGCAAAAAAGTGCTTCCCGCACCCTAGTTTTACGCTGCACGGTAAAAATATCAGTTGATTTTATTTCCTTAGTACCTATATTGACTTCGCTGACTCTTCTCCCGCCTTCAAGAGGCCTTATATTTTCCTACTGGCGTACCAGTCAGCGAAGCGTCGCATGTGCGCTTGTGCAGCACTTGTGTGAAGCGACCTTGACTTGGAGCTAGATACAGTGTACAAACTAACCAAGTAAAGAAAGGCAGATTCTTCCATTCACAAACGTGTCCCGGCTTCGTTTCAACTGAGCGAACGAATTGCGACGACCCGTCGGCGGCCGGCGGACGAAACGCTGGGCCGACTGACTCTGTCTGAAGGCCGGGGAGCCGTGCAGTAGCGCAGCCAATTGCGAGCTCGGCTCCTCTCGACGTCACACGAAAACGCCGCAGAAAATGGGCGAGCGTAAAGAGAGGAGGACAGCATTTTCGAATTAATTTTTCTACTAAATAAAATCGCGTAAACGCGCCCAGGGTGGTCGAAACATGGCCTGGGGACTCCGGACTACAATTTGCGCGAGTAATCCCGCAATGTTTACATATCACTTCAGTGTCCCTTTAATTTTGTCCCCTCGTTTTGCCTGTAAGAATAACACCAGATATATCGGTAATAAAGTGTAGGTTACTGTGCATGCGTGTGTCTGTGGGCTGGGGGTGAGGCAGATATAGGACGGTGAAGACTGTCTACATCTTCGATACTGAAGACAGGGCTGTTTGACTAGACGCCCTTTTTTTTTTCGCAGAAAAGTGGTACTTCTCTCGCTTCGCGGCATGTCTGCGACGGTCGCTCTTTCGACGAGCTAGGCCCCTGCGACGGGGTGGCGACGCAACGTTGGAAGTGTCGCTGCGAAGTTTGCAGGGAGGCTGTTTTGACCTTCCCGGTGACGTAATGATTTCTTTGGCCACAGATAAGCCCAACCTCATATAAACTGAAAAGCAGCTATTTCGATTTCATTCATAACAAGTACACGAAAAGATTTTTACGCGATAGAGCTTTTGCGTGTTTTTAATTTATAAATTAATGGCCTAACCGCAGCTGTTCATTGCACGAGCTGTATGCCGTGGCTGCCGCTGCAGCGAAAAAAAAAAATCGCGACCCGAACCATGCGACACCAACAGCCAATGAGGCCAATGCCACTGTGATTATATATCGCAGAATATGCCGCTGTCGCAAACGGTTTTAAAGGAGCCATGAAGAGAAAACAAAAGTTGGTTTTATTCGAAAGATTAGGTGTTTCATATCCCAAGCGCTTTCCCGGAAGCAAATGATGCTCAGCCACCCGGCCAAAGTGGAATAAAGTCGACGCAATAGTCTTACATACTCACTGCCAAATCTCTAATTCCGGTGTCAGTGTTCATACTTGTCAACATTGTTGAACAAGAACATGACATTAGCAAATATAAGGCAGAAAATCAATACATAGGTGATATTTGCAGTGTTCCTTTATTAAAAAAATCATGGATGCTTGGTTTTTGCGATAGCAAATGAAATACTACATCAACGGCAGAAAACCGTTGCCTGCTGTTGCCAGCGCTACCATACCACCTGGCGGAATCCGAAAAAAATCAAACGGCAATAGCAACGAAATGTTCCACTAGGTGGGATACACGTTCCGCTTGGAACGCTTGTGCAGAAGGGCATCGTGGTTCGATAAACGTAGTAGTAAGGCGACTCAATTCACGCACGTCTCCGCCGATCGGCAGCGCTGGCATCGATACACCCGACTAGCACAAAAATTTCGCAGGAGTATTTTCTTTTTATTTTTATATTAGTTTTTATCCTTTTTTTTTTTTTTTTTGCGAGGTGATTTTGCGACTAAGGCCGCTCTGCAACGTCACCCCGTTGCACAGCGCCCCGTTGCACCCCCTGGGAAGCCGCTAAGCATCATCATCCGACTTCGAGCAGTGGAAAGCGGCAAATTTACATTGACTTAAGCAAACCTCTAGCGTGTTATCTTGGAAGGAACGAGACGGGAAAGGAATAGCATAAGAGGTGAGCTTGAAAGAGAATGGAGACCTTTACTCGGCAGGGGCGCCAGTCGACTATCGTCTGTCGGCGACATTTGCAACAAAAGGAGCAGATACGCGGCCATTTTTTTTATCCCTCCCCCTTGCCCCGGAACCTCCAAACGGTACAATCCTAAGATTTAAAAAAACGATATTCATTCCTATCAGCATGCTGACGTCCACCTCTGCATGAAGGCAACTCCCGTCGACATTTCAGCCGCGTTCTCACCTCATGACGAAAGAACCAATTTTTTGCCCCACCATTCCTGTCCCACCTTTTACTGAGCTTTCTGCCTGACCTTGACCTATTTTATTTGCCTGCCCAGAACAGTTCCTGGGCCGTTCCTGGGCACCCTAAAAGTGCTCTCGCAGGAGAAAATAAAATACGGAGCTGCTCTGGAGCAGTTCTCGCAGTCAATAATGACAAACGAAAGGGGGCGCGTCCTCCAATTTCCGGGCAGCTATTGTGTTACAGTGCACTATAGAAGAGAGAGGTGTGTCATTCAGTCCCTTTTGAGATGAAATTTTCCGCTGAGGAACTCCTGTTGTAAGCAGCGCCCCAGGCGGCCGCTGCTTACCAGCTGGTTTCAGAAGTTTTGTTTGTTAAATTAATGCTTATTTATGGCACTAATAGTGTTATTTCTCTATTCAATAATATGAAGTTTTATAAAACTCGGAAAATATCTGTTAGTTTGATTTAAAAACTTATTGTTGGCGCCGGCTGCAACAGGAGTCCTCTGGGGACCGCCTGCGCTCCACACATTTTTTTTTTCATCGCAAAAGGGACCCCGCTCTCCATTGGTCTGAAGTCTTAACTTGGACTTCAACCGCAGGCACAATAAATGTTTTTTCAATCCAATCCAATCCAATCTTCCACCACACGACACACCTTTACCTTCTAGTACACTGTAATTGTGTTAATGAGTAGTGCAGCCATTGCCGATCATCCAGATTACATGTCTAGTCCAACTGAACTCCCCCCTAAGATGAAGGTTTGGTTGTCGTATGTTAAGGAATACCTTTCGAAGCAATGCAGCACTATAACACTTTCGTCTTTTGAAGCCACGTTGCGACAAACAGGCGACGCCGCAGTTTTCCCGGGTTTGCGACAAGCAGCTGAATCATAACTTAGGCAGAAAGAAGAATACACGCAAGACAAAGACACGAGCGAGGGGGCATAGACATCCGAGCAACCATACAGCAGCATGGGAAGACGAGCTGACAAGGTCGACGCCAAAAGCCTCAACCTTGAGGCGGCGACAGGAAGACGTTAAGTTGCCGCCAGCCGTCACTCCTTTAGAAGAGGCAAGATGGATGGCGTCTGGATGAAAAAAAGATATCCCCGTGGCGCGAGAGCGACAAGAGACGAATAAGCTTGCGACATGCGTCCAGCGCCTCGTATGTCGCCCTTTCCGGCAGACGTCGGGTCGTGCATTATCATTCCTTTAGCGATGGACCAGACTTCTGAGGGAAGCTCTACCCAGACGTGTACACGTTACCCCCCAAAAAAGTAACTAAATACAGCTGCTCGTTACTCGCTCAAAAAGTGACTAAATACGTTACTCGTTACCGATTCTCAAAAGGAGCGCGTGAGTTACCCTAAAAGTAACGAGTTACTTTTCACGTTACCTTGACGACCACACGCACAACTGTTTTGTTTCATGGTTCATTGTTTTCTTTTTAGTAGTTTTTGCACTTAAAGGGGCCAGGAACAAAAATACAACTTGGGTTGAAAGACTGCTTAGCCCCGATAACAATGATACCAATATCATCGCAATCTTCGAACAAATAACGGAGATATTAAAGAAAACGTGTGAAGCAGTCGCGACCCCCTAGCTAATTTCCCGCAACTTTTCTATGACGTCACGGAACCTTGTTTGTGCGATTGGCGGCCGCCTAACTAACCTGTCGCGACGACACATGACTGGACGTCTGTAATGGGGCCCCAGTTCCATCTGACCGCATCACTTGAATGCTAACGTGCAATTAACGGACTGAAAATTATGGTTTGTTGTTGGCCCGCATGACGTCATTCTTGCTCATAACACGTCACTGTGGCGCGAAATTTGAAAGTTTTTAAATACTCCTTGCTTTTTTTCTCGTTAACAAAACATCTTTTGTGGCTGTAATGGAGCTGAGTGAGATGCTGACTCCTACTTCTTTCAAATTAAACCAAGTTGTATTTTCTCTTCCTGGCTCCTTTAAGCGGTAGCTGCCTGTCGCACTTTTGATCGGTTATGTTCACCCTCTTCCTCGAAAATACATGAACGGCCACGCTGAAGAGTCGAGGCACTCGACGGGACGGCAGCGTTGTGCTTCAGGAAGAGCCGGTCAATATTCGGGAATTGCGCCCTCATTGAGGTCAGCGGGTACTCATCCGGCCCAAGGAGAAACCGAGAAGGTTCCTCCTAGCGTCACTAAATAATCGTAGCTTATTTATTTAGTTTAGCCTTTATTTAGCGACGCTAGTTGCTCCGGGTCATCGACGGACCTTTACAGAGGAAAACTAAAAAAGTCGCCCGCTAGATCAGGTTTCTCTGGGCGCGTGGTTCCATCCTTGCTTCCTTAAAACTTTGCGAGTTCGTCCTTCACCATGCTTCGGGTCACGGAGCGTCATGAATAGTTGGTATCTCGGGCAGTGCCCCGATACTTGCGTGAATTGAGTGCTACGACAAGAGGCCGCGATGAGCGTGGCGACATTCACAATACAGTTAAACCTAGATGTAACGAACCTCTATGTAACGAATTCCCGGATTTAACGAAGTTTTTCAATTCCCCGTTTCCACTTTCATTGAAAACCACGTGTTTGCGACCTATATGTAACGAAGGAATTGCGACGGTTAACCTCGATGTAACGAATTCGCTACGCTGATGAGTCGAGGTTTCTTGCCCTTTTTCTTAAAAATTAACTGGTGAAATGCACTAATTAAGCGAACTTCACCCGCACCGCAATCTCTCGTGCGTTTCCGCGTGTGAGTGCGGTGTGCTAGGCCTGACTGTCGGCATGCAGTCGGGTGTGTCCCCTGACATCCATGGTATGGGTTCGTGGATGATTTTTGCGGCCTGCAGACAAGAAGATTTGCT
>NW_027526225.1:5937029-6009451 GCF_048455015.1 Haemaphysalis longicornis | reverse complement strand
TATATGTGGGAGCAACGCTGTTTTAACGGGGCCATTGGAAGCTGTACAACGTGTTGATGAATCACCGTTGCTTGTTAAAAGAAAATACAGAACCCTTTTGTTTTTCAGTGCGTCCGAGAAACGGTCATAAACACAGCAATAACTGCTCTCGCGTTATTATCCGGCAAAAGAACGAAGCGGGCATTTTCTTTAATGCAGTTTAGCCGCTGCTACTGTTGCCGGTCGATTATAGCACGCGGGGACGTGGTTCAGGTGGGGTGGATGTCCATTTCGTTGTTCCGTGCTTCTCTTATCTCTGCTAGTTAAGCTACGTCGTGCTAGCGCTCATTTGAAGAGTAAGGAATGTTAAAACGTGAAGGGCGGGTAATTTGACTCGTTTTATGACGAAGAACAGCGGGACTGATAAAGTGAATGCCGCAGCTGACAGCGCGGGTGCTCCGCGACAGAGACGTGGATATGGCGGTTCAGGCGTGCTGGTTACAGCTGGTTGTGGTTTACGCAACGCGTAGCAACTGGTGCGTGCATGTGCAAGCCCGCGCTGTGTTCTGTGTCGTCCGTTTCTCTGTGTTCTGTGTCGTCTTTGTGTCGTCCGTTCCTCGTTTCTGTGCATTACACCGTACGTCCATTGTGCGGCGGTAACTTTGTTACGGTCGCGTGCAAGTTCTTTTCCCCGTGGATTGATCCCATTCGTTTAAACGTGTCAGCAGTTCTATATCGTCTCAACGAGGAAAGCAGTCTGTCCGTGTGTAACGCTGAATGTGTCACTCTTTCCCCGCGTACGAAAGTGCTATTAATAAAGGGCTTTAAGGGCCTTTACATTTTGATAAGACGTCTTTCCGAGCAGTGCATTTGTGTACCGTTGCGAAGCCTACTTTAAATGACTTGTTGTATAACCCTGCACGAGGAAACACGGTGTTTTAGGAAAGTGGTTAATGAAATGCCCCAGAGCCATCCGGCTTATATTGCCATATCAGGCTGCTTATAATGCGCCGAAATAATGTATTCTCCGCAGTGCATTCTGGTACAGCGATGAAGCCGACTTTTAGGGGGCTCAGTGTATAGCACAGTTGCGTACTCGCAGTTTCCATGGGGGTGTTTTTGCAACTTTTTTTTGAATAAGAAAGGGTTAAATTGAAGTAGCGTAATAAATGCAAAAAGCTATAGCGATGGTAAAGGTGCTACAGTTTACCCCGAAAAAGCCCGGTTTGGCCATTCTGCGCTGAACAGGAGCACAGAAGGGGGATCAAATATTGGTTAATTGAATTTAATTGAATCGAATAGAGTTTTATTTCACAACCATGTTGCAGGGAGACCAGGAAAAAAATCCCCGGCCGTCTCCACTAAAGTGAAACCTGGGGAGGGGCGAAGCATGCGCGGTGTATAAGTGTATTCAAAGATTGTAAGTCCTTCTCTTACCACATGGCGCTCTTATTTGGCGCCGGAGAAGCGCCCTGTAGGAGGAGCCATCGCGTGCTTGCTGAGGCGGTGGCGCCCTCTCTTGCGTTAAGCCGGATTTAAGCAATTAAATGAGAGACAGACTGGCCGTAAGTTGTCTGCGTGTCCCACGCCGGTCATAAACAGAGCAATAACTATTCCCGCGTTATTATCCGGCATAAGAACGAAGCGGACATTTTCTTTAATGCCGTTTAGACACCGCTGCAGTTGTCTGTCTAACATAGCATGCTAAGAAATATGCTTTACAGGAGGAAAACCTGGCGTTTGAAACCAATTTCGACAACGAAGTGAACAAATTTTAAATGCAGAGCATTTCAGTGACTCACGATGTCACCCGCGTTGACGTCCGTAGTTCGCACCGTCGTTGTCCCTACTATATAAAAAAGAAAATACTATCCGCCGCCAGGTTTCGATCCCTCGACCCTGCGGGTGGAACGCAATGTACATGGTGCTCTACCGACTGCGCCACAAAGCCGACACGGAATGGGACGCAACTAACGCGCCTTATATCGTTGACTCATTCAAATTACTGCTGACGAGCGCTCTCTCGTCAGCAGCTGCCACAAGTGCAACAACATTAACGTAACGCAAACTACTTAACGTCGCGCGCCCGCCTGAAATGCTCTGCATTTTGATCGTGCCCCTCGCGAGGGGGATGTTTATACAGGACCTCCTACTTCTAGCGGACTCCTGGCGCCCTCTTTCTGCCATTGTAGAGACTATGAGGCGGTCTTCCAAGGGCGCCAAATTTGAATTCTACAAAATTTGTTATTAATGCAATTAAATCCTGATTATTCCTGTGTTTCAAATAAGTCATTTTAGTTTATATTTAACTGGTTTTATCCTCCATTATACACTCGTTTTTTTTTACCGTCGTTTGACAACTTGATTTACCGTGACGACATGAGACGACGATGACAGGAGACGCTGAAAGCCCGATCCCCTAAGGTGCTTCGCCCCACAAAACCGTTGAAACAGTTTGTAGGGCCCTGGCCTGGCCTGCACTTGAAGTCGGTATAGACTTCCAGAAGCGAATGAGCACTGCGGTTGCCTTGAGCGATGAAGTCGCCCACGGCCAATATACGGGGATTTGGTTCTCGTTAGATCGCCCAGTCTGTCAATATAACACCTCGTGGGCGATGCCTTTTGGAGTCGGACTCGGCGCATTAACGGCGAAAGCGCTCAGCAGTGGGGTAAACACTGCCGGCGCTATCTGCAGTGCTGCTTTTTGATTCCCAAGTGCCAATCCCAAGCGAGGGGACGCTGGAGAGTTTCTGCCGACCGCAGCGGCGAGATGGAAAGGACGCTGGGAAGAGTCGTGGGCTCCGAGGCGTGCGCTTCGAATCTTCCGGAAGCTTCGGGCGGCAGCACGCGGACGGAGTGGGCTCGGGGGAAATTTGTGCGCGTGGCGTGCCTTCGAGTAATCCTCTTTCGTGGAGCGTAGTGTACGCTCGTGGTGCCTTCGGCTTCATTCAACGCGATCATTCAGCGCGGGCTTTGAAGGGCAAGTTGTTGGATTTGGTCGTGGCCGGTATAAGCCCGCGGGAATGAGGAAACTGGGAGACGACGTTGCGGTCGTTCTTGCCAGAAGGGAAGGTTCCCGTGTTTATGTCGCGATTAATTCTTTGGGGCGGCACACACGCCTGAATGCAAGCACGCATACACACATGCACGCATGCACTACAGCTTCTTTATATACGAGAGGCGCCTCCAAATAATCTTCAGTTTCTCGAGGCGTCGCACCCCTACCTACACTGATAAATAATTTACACCCTTAATGGTGAAAATTACTGGTTATAACTAACACGCTTACACCCTTAAAAAAAACGATAACACCCTTAAAGTTTTTTTTGTCGTGTGTAAGTCCTTTACACCCTAGCAGAACACATGATTACACCCTTAAAGGGCGTTTAATTACACCCTTTCAAAGGGTGTTTTTGTTTTTTGGTAGGGTGTAAGGGTGTTGTAGACAGAAATGGCGTAAAAATGTTACAGTGCACCTTTTTCTTCATTATGTGGCCTAATTAACTGCGCGTTTGCGTTAAACGTTGCGTGCTTGTTGCTCTCGCATGACAATCTTTTGATAGAAGCAAGGTTGTATGTTGCCGTCGTGTTCACGTAAGAGCTGTTGGCTTATGGGAGAACCGCATATAATCACTTGTTGGCCTCGCGCCATGAACACCCAAACATCATCATCATGGGACAACTGCAACGCCCTTTTTTTCCATGGCCATAAGGCATGCAGGCTGGGGCAGGAATGCTTGGCAACTTAAGTGGGGATGTCTGCTGTCTGGCCTAATAATAATGTAACTAAACGGAAAACCGTAAAGTCGCCCCTTCCGTTTCGCTCCAGAGGGGAACGTAATATAACTTTCCGGTTATGTTTATATGCCGTAAAACGTGGCGTCTGTATTTTTTATCACTTTTATTATTCATTACGACACTGATTCAAAGACTGCTCGAGGTATGAAGTAGATGAATGAAAACTCGAACCTCGTTAATTCGAACTCGCTTAATTCGAACTTGTGGTTTATTCAAACTGGCGCTGCGGTACCGGCAAAGTTATGTCTGTTAAAATAGCTTTCATTAATTCGAACTTCTTTTAATTCGAACAAATTTTAGGACCCCTTCGTGTTCGAATTAACGAAGTTCGGCTGTGAAAGCGTAACTCACAGTCATTTTTGTAACTTCGCATGCGAAGGGACCAAATTTGTTTTTCGAAATATTAAATGAGAAGGTGCAGTAATTCTATGCTGTGCCAGTACTGCGAAACCGCTCTCATCGTGAGTGATTACTTTCCTGCTTTATGCGTGGAGCCTCATACGGTAATTAACTAGCTCCCCCTCCCCCCTGTTTCCTGGACTCGATCCTTCTTATTTTCCTAAAGATCGGCACTGACGTCACTGCTCTGTTGTCAAAATGAAGCGCGTTATTTATGCCGTCGGGCATTGATCTACAGCTCGACCATTGTCATTCCCAATGCCGCAAGCTTCTTAGCCGGTGTACGGTCCCCGCGCATTAATGCTGGCGCTTGCCTCGAAAAGAATCCATTTTGAATTGGCGAAGCCGCGCGAAGTGGCTCCTGTGTGTGTATACGGTGCAGAGTCAACTCTACCGGCTTCTCGCATTTGCATAAACCTCGACTGAATTTATGCATGCAGCGACCTTTGGAAGATTCCCCTCACGCAAGTGGTACAAACTGAAGAGCGAATTGCCGAGGGAGCGCAGGAGGTTTTCCTGTCTTGACTGTCGTCGGCCTACATAAGGAGAATCGTTGGGGTGTTATTTAAATCTAATGTGATCCAGCATGTAGAGAATTGCTTTTGACCTTATAGCGGCGTTTGTAAGGCTAAACTTACCTTTTATCCTTCTTACTACCGTGACGTTATGCGTACTGGCGCTATAGATCTCAGCATCCGCAACTCACGGAGAATCGTGTACTGTGGAGTAGCGAATGGGGAGGATGAAGAATGGGGGAAGTGTCCTCCCCTTTCCATCACGCAGTTTTTTTTGTTTTTGTTTTTGAAGGCGTGTTGATTTTTGTTAATATTGGTCAATGCCACTTGCCGCCTGTCGCACGGGGGGCTGGGGCTAGTCGAGCTGTTCTACGGCTTTTTCTACCGGCTCCCTTTGCGTGAACTTTGTTTTTTTTTGTGTGTGTGCCAGAATAATTAAATCATGTCAAATCGATTTTGAGGAACTCCCCTCTACAATAAACGTTTACACAGTAATACCTGTATATTAGCGGAGAAAGAATAGCAGAAGGCGCAGTGACCCACCTTGGGGTATACCCCTTCGCCTTAACCAGTCTGTCTGTCTGTCTGTCTGTCTGTCTGTCTGTCTGTCTGTCTGTCTGTCTGTCTGTCTGTCTGTCTGTCTGTCTGTCTGTCTGTCCGTCCGTCCGTCCGTCCGTCCGGATAAGAGAGGATAAAATTTGTCGGGACACTTAAGTCTAGTTACGTGCTTCGAGCGTAACAGCATGGTGGATTCTTCTGTGTGTAATGCTGGTTCCACGAAACTACCATAGTACTCATTCGTAACTTCTCAATAGGGGGCATCGAATGACTCGCTGTCGAAGAAGGCAATTAAAGCAAAAGAAAAGACGCAAATACAACGTATACGACTTAAAAGTACACTTGACAAGAAATGCCGGGTTCACCTTAATGCTGGCGCATCAAAGCACGTAGGCGGGCTTATTTGACCCGGGGATTTTAAAGACGGTATTTTTTCTTTGGCTACTTGAACGCGAAGATTTCGGTATGTCTGTCTGTCTGTCCGTCCGTCCATTCGTCCGGCATATTTAAGGCAAAACACTCATACGTAAGTGATATTTTCAGCGTTATTTTAATTGTAAATTCATGGCTACTCGATTTTTGGTTAGCAGATAAAAAATATCGCGTTGAAAACATTGGTGTGAGAAAAAATTAGAAAAAGCGGTCGTGCGCGATTCTGTAGCCTCCGTGGCGGCATTCCAGAAAGTATATATGCGCAGCTTTCCGGCTCATCGCAATTTTTTCAGAAGTAATTACTCTGCAGTTATTTAGTGCAATTTGAAGAATTTTGGCACTGCTAATGCCGAGGGCGACAGCTTGCATTGTGCGGAGTTCGAAGTTTCTTCGCTAAACTCTACTACGTGTCAGAGCCAAGGAAACTTTCCCATTGAAATGCGTGGGCGCTAACCTTTCACGGCTGGCGAAAACTATTTAGAGTTGTGGAAGTTTCTTTCACAGTGTTCATGTCCAAGTCGACTCTCTGCTCCATGCGAAATATCACCTTCCTGCAGTGGTTCCACTAGGTTCCTGATGATTCGGAATTTGGAGCGAGAAAGCTGGGGATGCGAATATTTTCCAGGAGGTGGCACGCGAGCATTCGAACGCGGTAGAATTGAATTGTCTTAAGTAAACCTCCATCGTGTTGGGGGTGAAAGGGGGTTGAGGCAATGCGTGAGAGGTTGGTGGGGAAGAGAATGGAGGCATTTACGTGGCAGAGGGGGCAGACGACTATCGTCTTTCAACGACATTTGCGACGAAGCGAGCAGATACGGGGCCCATTTTTGTAGCACCTTAACTTCCACCCGGGCAGGGCATGTAATGCGAAGGCAAGATAACCGGTGTTCATTAACGGTGACAGAGTGGATCCCTGGAGAAGGCAAGCGTGGCAGGGGGCGGCAGAAGGTTAGATGGGTAGATGAGATCGAGAAGTTTGATTGGTCGCAGTTAGCACTGGACCGGGATAATTGGAGATCTATGGGAAGGCCTTTGCCCTGCAGTGGGCGTAGATAGGCTGCTGGTGGTGGTGGTGATGATGATAAAGACGATGATGATAATGAACTTTCACCGCCTACTTCTCCGTGGCTGGCGTGCACTCTTTCTCCTCGCGGGCGTCACGTGTTCTGCGCACACGGTGCGCTGCGCGAGGCTTTTTGGTAATACTGCGCAGCCGCTGCGGACGACACGCCGGGTTTTACGACTCGCGAGGCAGACAAGGCTCCATCCTTTAAAAAGGCACGAACCCGCGATCGTGTTAAGAATGGCGCCAGCTGTGCATCGTGGTTTCCAACGAGTGCGGGCATTGTGTGCCGTTTTTCACGCTGCATACAATCAGTGTTCGTTAGAGGGAGTTAATTAAATGTGAGACGAAGCATACGCCCTTGTTAATGGACCTCTTAAAGCTTTTCACGCCGTTTTTTCAGCAGTCAAAGGTAGCTTATTCCTCGCTCAGAAATTAGCGGCGAAAACAAATTAAACTTCATAATTAAGTTAGTTGACTTCGTGGTCTTGTTGGGGAAACTTTAAGGGGAAACGCTTGAAACAGGATATTCTTTCGTTGTAGTTTGAACGCGCCACCGGCCCAGTAAACTGGGTTTCGCCTCTGTTTGTATGAATCCTCTTTTGAGATTGTGATAGAGAAAGAAACGCTGCCACCGCTGACGTAGAACCTTTCGCAATCTCGGTCTCGCAGCCGATGCCTTTCCGACTACTCCACGCCGCCCGGTTCTATACGTGCAAAGCTTCGGACGTTACGTATACGCGCATCGCGCCTTGCTACAGGCGCTGCCGCCTGGCCGTGTGCGCAGACGCACCCTCATGTGGGAGGTAAATACGGAAGGGGAATCGGGATCGTCGTCTGAAAAGTCGTAAAGGAGTACTGACACGTAATTTTCGTGTTATGGTTTTTTTTTTCGCTTATGGGTGCCTACCAGTTCACTAATCATGGAAAGGCACATTAGACGGTCGGTCGCAGCGTAAATAATTATTTGCAGCCTTGTTCTTTCGTGTCAGTTTCGGTTTCGTCGCAACGAACACCGAGGCGGCCGCCATGACAGGAGGGTGCTGGTGACGTCACCGTTCTTGTCGCAGCACTGGCGTCACTAGATAAGATACAGAGTACCGTCACTGAGGCACGCAAGTGAGCAACGGCGGCCATTTTGGTGTTGATTAACGTTGCCAGATTGTCGCTTCTGCGGCCTCACCGCTAACTTTGACGAGGTCAAAACAATACTACCGAAGACACAGCAACCCGACATGTTCGGACTCACTTCTGCAGCGTTATCTTTGATTCGCGTTCGGAACTGCGCCAGTCGCGCGCGGGCACAGAGCAGGAAGGACAACCTTAGACTACCACAGTTGACCGACAGGAAACGCATAAACAACAAAATGGCCGCACCAATGTGCGAACTGACCAATGATAACGGCGGCGGCGCGGAACAACAGGAGAAAAGAGTGCTGATACTCTCCTTATGTAGTGACACTTGATTCCGCCATTTCCACGCGCCCGGGAAGCATGACGTCAGTCCCACAACCGTGACGTGATACACAAGGCGGAGTGGCGCGGCCGCGAAAGAAAAGCAAGAAAAAAGGCTGCACAAGAAAGAAATGGCGCGTTCGCAAGGACGCAGAAAGGCCCCAGCCGCGCACGAAAAAAATAGTGCTGTCGAAATGACGCAAAACACCTGGAGCATACGCAATTAAAGCAAGCGCAAAAAGAACGGAAGTACCACTGGCGCAGTTTCAGGCAGGGGGCGCGCGAGCACTGCGAAGGTGGGAAATTTAAAATGCATTGGGGGTAGCAGTGAACGGATAACGGCGCTGCAGCCCATTATGGCGGATCACTGCTCTGCACTCCCGACAGCTTTCACATTGAGTGGAACAGCTTTAATTTTTTTGCCTATTTCCGCAAACGCAACGATAATTGCTTCTTGCATCCACTGTTCCTTTATGACCCTTCTTTTTGCTTAACGCTGGCCGAACGAGGATTCCCCATCTCCCGCCGGTACTCGTTTAGGAGATTTGCTTGCCTTCCATCTTCTTCGCCTTCGGAGAAGCTGCTTTATCATTGGGCGCACTCGACAGGATAAAGCTACTGCACATGCGCATTGAAGGCACATTGAACATGCAAAGATGTTTGTCAGTGTTTAATCAATGCAAACGTCCTTCTCACCTTTTTGATAACATCTTGAAACATCTTGATAACATCTTGACATGGTCTAAACCGTTCTGCGCATGCGCTCTAAGGCGACCCTGTCGACGGCGCCAATTGAGTCGGCGCTTGCAAAGTCCAAAGATAAAATGCTTCAAGGGTCCTCATCAGAAGCGGCTTAGGGTGACAGAGTTTATTCTGTACACACACGCGTCCGTCTTGGCGTCGTCTGCCGTGACGGAAGTTTACTTTGCATAATGTCTCCCCTAGCTATCGCGTCGGCTCCTTCTTCGTTTGCTAAAGCATTTTTGGCATGCATTTTTCATGACCGTTCAGGAGCGCGCTTGCCGTCTCGAGACTCCTTTGTTGCTGCTGTTCGATCAGAAGAGCGATTATGCAGATGGCCTTTTCACCCGGAAAGTGGTTTCGACCACGTAACCCGAGGTGGCAGCCGCTTTCTCGGCTTGGCGCATGCGCGGCTGTGTGTGGGCCCGGAGGCGTTGATTGAATAACCCGGTTTTTGTTGGCAGCCGAAGGAACGGCGAGGTGCGTCTTTTTGTTTGTTCCTTTTTCATGCCCGTTTCGATGAATGCGTGTCAGGGACTTTCGCGTTTACGTAAAGTGAGCTGTCAGCGCAAGCTATAACTTTAGTGGAGGAAAAATAAGATTGCCACCACTTCGTCACCGTCCGGGCATTATTGTCATTGCCAGGTTTTTGTAGCCTGAGTTACACTGGCCGAGGTTGAGCAGTTTCGCGTGGCTCCTGGAGAGCCGTGCTGCGCATGCGCGAGGAGCAGTGACGGCACACGGCAAACAGAACGTTGCTCGCTGCCCGGCGTCTCTCTCACGCACCCCACGCGCCCAGGGTCTTCACCGACCTCCTTTCCACGCGTGGCGGCCCGGTCCACTTGATGATCACGCGAGGGGTGGCCGGGTGTGGATCCGATGGCTCGTGCGTCGCGGCAACACCGGCGGGCGTCTGTGGAACCATATTAGCTCCGGGGCGATTGGTGGCGCTGCGCCGGAGCCGCTTGATAAATACACGTGTCACATATGCGTATACCGTGTGTGTGTGTGTCATTGAAGCAGTAGTAAGCACGATAATCAAGCTAATTCTAGACAACCAGGTAACCTAAGAATAACCAGCTGAACCTTAGCTCGCGCTACCTATATCCTGGCATAGCCGAGCTAAGCCACTGCTATTTTTTCCCATAGATAAAGGAGCCGTCTTGGATATGAACTCTGTAAAAATACTTCGATGAACTCGACACACTTTCTGTGTAATGCGTTCTCAAACGTTACTGCGCATAGATTTAAAGCTGATAGATTCCATCGCTTTGGAACTTGATATGCAGCATCGTGATAAACTTGGAACTGCGCACAAAGCAAGCGTTAGCCTTGAATACTATCTGATATCTGCGATGAACCGGAAAGCTGCACTATGGACGTGGAAAACGTTTTTTTTTTGTTGTTGTTTGTTGGGAAGGGGGTGGGGTAGGCTGTAATAAATGGAATTACATTCAAGTGAAACTTCTAACCAGTTGACCAATCAATCGATCAGTCAGTTTTGATCTATCAGAAGAGAGACGGCTCTGTATTGAAAAAGCAGAGAGCTTTGCAGGACTTTGCAGTCCCCTCAATGCTTCGCTGCTTGGGGTCGGGGATGTAGGAAAAAGAGGCCCTAGAAAGAGGTGCGGAAAAAAAAAAAACGAACACTGGCGTGGCTTGACGTGCTTGACGGACTATTTTTTCAGAGTGTGTCACAGAATTCACAATTTTAAAATGTGACCAATGTCCTCCAAAATAGAAAACAAACTTTTTTAAGGCCTGACGCTGCTATGTGGGGCAAGTTCATGGTCGTAGGATAGTCTTCAGAGTTACCGGCCCTTGATCTAGGCGTTCAACATTAAAAAAAAAATCGGAAACTTGGTGCCAAGTAGGCCACACATTCTAATAAAAAAATAGCTGCAGCTTAGCTCCGCTAACCTTGGATATGTAAAGCAAAAGCTTGGCTTAGTCTGGTTGAGTTTTGGTTTCGCTTGGTTTAACTTTTGATTTAGCTGTATTGTCGACCACGTCTCAAAGCCGTTCGGTTCCGTGAAACGCTCACAGAAGGAGGCCGGGAGAACGCGACGAACGCGGCGTTTATTCATGGCGAACGCACCGTTCCTCTTCGCCGGGCGCGAGACGAGTCACGTTGCCCGAAACGACCCAGCGCCGCATACATGAAAGGCTGCGGGGGTGGTTGGCTGCCTCGGCCGCAGCGGGCATCCGACTAAAACCTGACCACAACCGCCGCCAAATCGGCCTAAACGCACCCAACTATGCTGGCAACGCTGTCTTTTTGGCCTCGAAATCTCTCCAACTTTGGTGTGAAAAATTGAGGGGCTTTGGCCATGCTGACAACGCTGACAACGTTGTTTTGTGCTTTTCTTGTTCGTCTGTCCGTGCTTTTGCGGCACCGTTTCAACTGAACGGACGGACGGCCTGTACGCTGTTGTAGTTTGAAATGGCAGCTGTTATCCAGCTGACGTTCCTAGGGTGCTACCGAGCCTCACGTCAGTCCGCGCCTCAACTTCGAACATTCAGCTTCGACGACGCAAAGGCGGAGACTTAGCGAGCTCGATTTTGTGGCCGTCTACGTCGGTGGTAGCGACAAGCTCGTCAGGAGGTAAGTGTTTAGTCATGTGATATTGCGCTTTTTATACCCCGAAGAAAACACACAAGGTGTTGCTGGCTTAAGGGCTCGTGGTAGAAGTGTAGGCTCATTTTAAAGTGGGTAAGCTACGTGCCATATTTCTTGCGAACGCGCACCCAAAAGCATAGCGTCGTGATTTTTTTTTTTCTTAGGGGCTCGTCTGCGTAACTGAGCTCGAATCTGCTAGCTATGGTGTCACTATGCTTACTACTGGTGACAGTTATTACACCGAGGTGGACGTTCACAGCCCCAGTAAGCAGAACAGGGGTTCTGGGTTGCATGCACAAATGCAAAGTGGGCACAGTTTCGGAGGTATTTATTTCGGTATCGTATGTGATCGAGACGTCGCTCACTGCTTCCATTACAGGGGCTGGTCGAAAATTTCCACTACAGTCGGCGCACGTGTACGAGTGGCCGACGGGTGACCTGCGCTGTTTCTAAAGAGAGACAGACCTACCTCAAGAGACTGCTTGTCGATGCCTTGGGCTAAGGGCGTCACTGTTCTCGTTGCGGGTGTAAGTATTTCGCAAAATCTGCGCTTCGCAGCCTGTCTTTCGTAGAGACAGTGCAGTGAAAGTATATTCCTGTTGAGAAGCTGGATTATATAAGCGTGCGTGCGTCCGTGCGCGCGTGTGTGCGTGTGTGTGTGTAAAAATACAATTTGCACCTGTCACCACAATTTCTGTTGTAATTTTTTAGGAAACATAATTGAGAATTCCTGGCACTCGCACGCAGGAGTTAGAAGATTGAATGGATTCCACACACAGGATACATGCCGCGACTTATTCTGTTCAGGGGAAAGTGAAATGGAGACACTCGATGCTAACAATGAACATACTGCATACCATGAGGTGCACCCACCTAATGCACTCACATTTGGTGCCCAAACATTGGTGTTGAGTCCATTCAAAGCTGCTGTTTTTTTTTTTTTTTTTTATCGCTAAGACTGCACTACAGAGGTTGCTGTACATGGTCGTTTTAGAAGTCAGTTATTTATTGCAATTTACTAATGAAATTGCGTTTCGGCAATAATTTCCTCAAGCAATGCAAGTGGGGTTTTAAGATTAAAGGAGCCTCAGGTAATCGAAGAATAGGTAGCCATCGCTACTTTTTTGCTGACACGGGGCACTCCTTGACCGGACTGGTCCCACATCGCCAGACGAGAATTTTTCTCGCATTGCTCATGCCGTAGTCATCATCCTGAGTCTATTTGTGTACACTCCAGAACAGAGGCCTGTCTGCTCCATATCCGATTTCTCCTATCCTGCTTTATCCAAATCCATCTGTTGCCCATAGGTTTTCCTCTCACACTCATCCACCGAGTGTTCCGTTTTATTGAGGCCTCTCATTCCTTGATTGCAATCTTATAGGTGTGTGCAAGTTTTCATGTAACAAAAGGTGCTTTTAAACGAGTAGTGATGCCAAATTCCTTGATGAAAAATTAATCATAATGTTTGACTTCGATCTCTACGTACAGTGCTCAGCGATTGAAACGCGACACTCGGAGCGCGTGGCTGCCGGTGCTTGTTGTGCCACAGGTGAGCGTTTGTGAAAGCGAGCTGATGCATTGTGGTATGCGATGAGCGTGAGAGCGTTCGTGACGCATGCTTAGTGTATCCGGGAGGCAGCCCTTCAGTGTGTGGTTCTTGGCGGCGCCATAGGGGTGCTACATGCCATGGCTTCAAAACGCTGCACCTGCGTGCTGCGCCGCGACGTGCGAAGCTGGGCGAGCTGGCACCGCGCGCATTATGAAGAATTTGAATGCACATTTATCGCGATGTGTTATTCTGGCGCGGTGCAGCGTTTTGAAGCCGTGGCATGTAGCACCCCTATGGCACCGTCAAGAACCACACACTGAAAAAGGCTGTCTCCCAGATGCACTAAGCATGCATCACAAATACTCTCACCCTCACCGTATACCACAAGCGTCAGCTCGCTTTCACAAGCGCTCACCTGTAACACAACAAGCACCGGCAGCCACGCGCTCAGAGTATCACGTTTCAATCGCCGAGCGCTGTACACGGTCACTGGCCAATTTCTTTGGAATGTCCAATAATTCGAAAGCATCAGTGGCACTGCCATCTACCTAGTTGTGCCAGTGTATAACGACGTCTGAAATTTCATACGGTGAAGTTATTCGCCATCTGATTTTTCTGACTTTTTGTTTGCCGCGACGAGAGGTCCAAAATGGCCGTAATCGCAGCAGCTCCATTTCTGTTCTCTTTATCCCACAGCCTTTAACTACAATTTTCACGTTCCACCCTTGGCCAACTTCTTCTGAGCAGCTCTTTCTCTTCCTTCACATATTTGTTTGCCGCGACGAGAGGTCCAAAATGGCCGTAATCGCAGCAGCCCCATTTCTGTTCTCTTTATCCCACAGCCTTCAACTACAATTTTCACGTTCCACCCTCGGCCAACTTCTTCTGAGCAGCTCTTTCTCTTCCTTCACATAAAGCATTACAAGTTTCTCCGTTGTGGGTTACTACCAGTGAGATTGCGTTATCCGCGCACATTCGTTTTTTCAATTGCTTTCACATTCTCTTTTTTTTATACTGAGTAACTTCAAATTAACCAATATATTGGGTTTTAGCTTTGAATTATCAAGCAATTTCTTCTACTGAATTGCGTGTAAAATTACTGGGACCTGAACATCACTTCCAATTAACTGAAAATTCTAATTGGGTGACTTGAAATTATCAAGAGTCGACTGCAGTTGAATGGCTTGCTCCAGGGATTTAAAAGAGGTGAGGTACACTAGTGGTTGGTATGACCTTTACTTTAATGTCAGGATTGCAGCAAGTAATAACTCTTGGTTTCTTACTCATACCACCACAATGATGGGAAAGTTCTTTCCAGATTATAAATTTTGCACAGGTAGCATTGCACTTCAGCCAACATTGGCAAGAGTTACACTTTTGTGCAAGGCTTTTGTGGCGCGCTTTCCTGCATAGCTTTGGTGTCGTGCTAAAAAACCTACCCCAAGGAACAAGCCATGCAGTGAGGCTTGAAAGTTTGCATGTTGTGCGGCAGAGCCAACTTTTATTTCTGTATTAATAAGCTTAAAATCAGACCTTTAAGTGAACCAGAGAACAGTAGGCCGTTTGCCCTTAGGAGCGCATGGAAAAACAACTAACGAAGCAGTTGCACAGAGGAATGACCTGAGCGGCATTTCCAGTTTGAGAAGCTCAGGGTAAAATATGTTTTGAGAGGAGGCTGAGAGCAATGGATCGACATATGTGGACAGCTAAGGTTTTCAGGTACATATACATGAAAAGCGTGGGCACGCAGTGGTTAAGGACGACTAGATGAAATGCAGAAACAACAGTGGAGAAGCTAAGACAGCCAAAGTAACCAAAACGAGGCAAGGCAGATAGAAATGAATAAATGGAGAGAAGAAATAGAAGCTAAAACGTCGTTAGAAATGTACAGGGCTGAGAAATTGGACAATAGAAAGGAAAATTTCTACGATAATTCTAAGGGAAGCGTTTTGCTTCTTGAGGCTAGGACAGATTGCTTGCGAACTAAGAGCTTTGTGGGGAAGTATACTCAAAGTGATGGGGTATGCGCAGTCTGCGGAAAAGAAACAAACTATGTGGCACATAGTGTTTGAATGCGAGGGTATCCATCCAAACCTAGAGGGAAATGTTTGGCTTCCAGAAGCCGCAGGGTTTCAGGGTAGCACAGAGGAAGTCAACTTCAGGGCTGTCGAGGCGACAAAGAGAAGATTAGAATGCTGGTGGACGAAAAGCACACAGGGGAATATTGCCTAGGACAGTTACCACGTGTAACAGAAAGAATAAGTATTCTGTGCCTAATAAGTGTTTTTTGTGCCTGCCCTAAGAGCAGAGCTAGTATTAAATGCGTGTAGAACACGGGTATATTAGTTTTTTTTTTTTTTTTTGGTAAGATGACATGTCATCACCCCGCTACAAAAGGGATACCACTATCAGTCATCATCATCATTATTAATGAGGTGCAAGCCTTATCTGCTCCATGAGGCGAAATATTTAGTGTTATAAGCAGTGAATAGCCCTGATATTTATCAGGTATGCGTGGAGCATAGCTTATGAACAAAAGTGTGCTAAAAGGAGAAATAACAAAAAACGAAGCAAGTCCTTGGTGGCTCTTGCAAGACTGCGTGGCTCAATAACCTCCCATCTGGAGCCATCAGATTGCCTGGTAATTGTCGGAGCTGTTGGGGGACTACATAATTGTGCCTCAATAGCACGCCAGGCGAACCTATCAGTTTACGTGATGTTTCTCAAGGGTATTGGAGTTACTAGCACCGTGTCTTGGTATGGAATGTGCTCGACGTCGGGTGTACTGCTAGATTCTGCACCAGCTAACTTTGGTCGACCAGGCAAGTACAATGACAAGACCAAAGTGCAGGAAGCATATAATGACAGCTGAAGCCACAATGCTTGTTATTTAAAAACCACATAAGCAGACTAAGTGCCCCAAGGAATTTTTGTAAATTATAAATGCTTCAAACAGTAAACAATGTTGCAAATTGAATTAATGGCGAACACTAATCATGAAGAATTTTAATTTTCCCACCTTTAACATAACATATAAATAGCCATTTCATTTTGTCTTTGAAATATTTATTGCCTTGGTGGACTTGCCCATTTTACCCATTTACTGATGCTTCATTTAATTAGTCTATTGCTTCGGTTAAAGTGGAGCAGGAAATTTGTAATGCAAGTTAAAGGTGTCATGGCCATACAACTTCTCACGTGAAACACATATAAACATTTTTTCTTGCATGCTCATGCTCCCAGCGCTGCTGGAGCAGCAAAAAAAGTAAGGAAAAAACGGAAAAAACACTTTTCAAAAATGAACAAGGGCTGGAGTTAAACAGCTGTATATCATGCTTTTCCTGACTGGGGTAAATTGAATAATGCCAACTGTTCAGCTACAAGGTTAGGATAGGTTAGGTATAAAAGAAATTTCATTGCAACACAGGCAATCTGCTTGCCATTTCTTATTTAGAGGGCACCCCTTAAGTGCCCGCTTCGCTTCTGTGGTTTCACGTCGCTGTCGGCTTCGGTGTAACCGAATAAAGAGGGCACCAGAGATAAATGAGATAGAGCAAACAGGAAGGTGGAGGTTCACATCACTGTCGGCTTCGGAGTAACCGAATGAAGAAGAGGGCACCAGAGATAAATGAGATAAAGCAAACAGGAAAATAGAGGAGGAAAGTATGGTGAAAGTGTGAGGGGGAGGGCAGTAAGCAGAGGCCGCGCGAGACATGCTCGGCAGCAGTGAGGCACTGTGATAAAACACCGGAGTTGCGCCCGCTGTCGTGTGTTCACTGATGACGCGGTCACTTCTGAGACACAGCAGCTACGCGCCGTCACCGAGAAGACTGCAGTTTGCACTGTGCTCCGATTTTGCATTGGGGGTATCGTAATCTTGAGCAACCTATTTTTTTTCCATTCTTTCTTTACTCTTTTTTTTTTTCCTTTTGAGAATTATTTCTAGCTCAGTGTTCAGAGAGGTTCACAGTATACTAGTTACGTATTATCATGTTTGCGATTTCTTCTAGTGCAGCCAGTGGTGAGCAAATTCAGTGTCAGATATTCTGCTACCAATCATATCAAAATCACTCTGTACAAACTGCAATGGAGGACAAAACACGCATGGACTGCCGACAGAGCTCAGAACATTTATTTTGCATTCCAACTTTTTAAATGCTACCTTATCTTTATACGCACAGTGGGCAATGGTATCATCATGCTGGACTCCAATGTGCCAGTGTATTTGTCCAACAATGCTCAAACCATAGAAGAAATCATTGTTTCTGAAATAAACCAAACAGAACAAGCTATTCTTAGTTGAGCACCAGTTTTCTTGTGTGAGCCATGAATATGGCGGAAAAGCCAGCTTGTTCTATTTCACACATCTGGAGAATGTAGAAATGTGTGGAAGCTTACCTCAGGTGCCACACACACCTAATTGAACATAGCTTGCACGATATGGAAAAAACAGTGAAAACATGTCTGTTACTGGTGGCTGGTCACAGAAAAGAACGAATAAATGCCGGACTTTTCTGAAAGACAACTCTAGCAGCAAGCCACACGGTCCGCAGAAGCAGCGCGACACAGGACAGTGAGCGTGCTCACCCACTGAAAGACAGCATAACTAAATAAAAATACCTTGTATGCATTAAAATTTTCTGCCAATCCATTATGGTGACACAATTGCTACAAGTGCATTCTCATTGCACCATAATTTGCAACAGCGGATTTTGTGTTTTGTGGATGAATACCATGCTACTTTGGCTTTGTTTTTAAGCTTAATGAGTACCCAAAATCGCAATAATTGTAAGTGGCCTCTCAATTTAGCGAAATGTCGATGCTCGTCTGGTAACATTGATGTCAACAAACTTCCAAGATGGCGGCGTCCATGTCTGTTTACGGCAAGTGAGTTATCGAACTCAAATACCGCTTAATAATTATTTACGGTCTATATTACGAGGTTTTCGAGCTTAAGTGACGCACCCGAAGCCCAAATAGCTTCGAAGCCTAGCGATTCTCTACTGTTAAGCTGTGTATAGTACAAATAGCAGTGGAATCGGCCGACCTGCTTACCGGCGTTGTTGCACGTCCCGTGGCTGTAACTTGGTTGCTTCATTGTTTGCGGCTGCGCCGTTGTTTTTATAGTACTCCTTTGATGTTCAGGCATGATTTGCCGTGAATGTAACCTGCCTGGTTGCATCGATATCGTTGAAAACCGCGAAGAATGACCGTTACGATTTGCCGAACTTCGCGTCGAGAACTTGTGACGATGCGATGACGATTGGATGTCTTGCGAGTGAGAGAGTGCGAATCAGTCAATGATCGAACATTCGTTTTAAAACATTTAAATGTGATGAAATCTGATTTTTATGAGGTTGAAATTTACGGGTAAATTTGTCCGCGGTAAGGCGAGGGCGACGCTCACAAATGTTGCACACATCGGTGGCGCAGCTGCGGGTATTGCGGACGTTCAATGGGAATGTGTAGCGAAAATTAGAAGTTGATTGAACACTGAAAGCGTTCATAATAACCGAACATAATAGACAGGACGAGATTGCGATACACGTTTGCATGTTTTGGAACATGCAGTGAGCACCTTGCTTACAGGTTGGTTAACTTCGATGGCCAAACAATTATGGTGCTTTTTGCTTCAGCTATCAAATATTACTCCACAATGGAGTACGCTGGAATGCTATCCCCATACACTGCAGGGTGTCGTTACGTTCTAATGTCCATGCAATGCATCCAGTACTGTGGCCCCACTGTCGCTCAGCTGAATGCTGGGGAGTGCCACATTTTATCAGAAAATGTGATGTGGGCCTGACTGTATCAAAATTTGCCAGGATCCACAGTACAAACGTCAGGAGTTCCTCCACCACAATTTAATCTGGCTGGTGTTGTAGTGGCCAAGGACAAAAAGCGTTGGCTAAGAAGCTATGCACAAGTTTATGCATCTTGCCTATGCCACTAGTGCGTATGTATACAAAATATGCGGGCACACATATATGCATACACCAGCATATATGCTTACAGAATGCAATGCATGCTAGATGAAAAAAATTTGTTTACGTAATGTCAATTGATGTGGTAGTGCTTGAACAGACACTGCTTAGTGACTGTTACTTATCTTGTTTTGTGTGACTAGTTCAGCCACTATTCTGGGTTCGACAGTGCATGATGACCTTGGCATTGTTTATGCTGTGAAGTTCTAAAAGCGTGTGGCTAAGGCGTTGTGCTGCTGAACACGAGGTCGCGGGTTCGATTCCCGGCCACGGCGGCCGCTTTTCTAATCGAGGCGGAAAGCAAAATTGCTCGTGTGTGTGAGGTTGCGGCGCACGTTAAAGATCCCCAGGTGGCCAAAATTTATCCGGAGCCCTCCACTATGGTGTGCCTCATCACCTGCGTTGCGTCGGTGCATTAAACCTTACAATCAATCAATCAAGTTCTAAAAGCGTGATGATGAACACAATATCAGCTGAATTAAACCCTACAATCAATCAATCAAGTTCTAAAAGCGTGATGATGAACACAGTATCAGCTGAATTGCATGGCCTGTTTCTTGGAAACTATTGGAGGGTAGAAGAGAAAATGTTTGGGCATGTTGGTTCATACTCACACGAGAAACATAGTGCAGTAAAAACACAAGTCGAGGACGGGACAAGTGCAAAGTTTCAACAAATTCTTTATTGCAGGACCAGCGCATATAAACACATCTGGCTCGTAAGAGGAGAAAAGGAAACAAAAACAAACAGCAAAAGATGAGAGACGAAAACCGCCACGTGGTTTGCAGGGCAGGAAAACAAAACGTACAAACCACATACAGACATCTGGCCACTAGAGAAACGCTACTTTTTGTGCACTACTTGCCACGAATGGGGCTCCATTTTTCAAATTGATGAATACCAATTCGGTTGTGTTTTAAGAAATATTACAAAAGGCAAAAGTAGCAACTGGTCCTGATAAATAGTGATTATAAAAGTTCCCTCAGCTTTCTTGCAATTCTCAAACTTACTTAACTTTAAATCGGTATAAATTGGAATCAGTAAGCTCACATGCCAAATTGCTTCGGTGTCTGCGCTTGTGTCACGCAGTGGTGTAGCCCCAAGCTAGCACATCAGGATGGCTAGGTTCTACTGTCTCACCCTTCGGAAGACGCTCCTCTCCGTTTTCTTTATGCCGACGCACGGGCAGGCTATGGCGGCAGCGTCCACCGCTCTAGCCAGGCCGTGGCCGACACTGCAGCGTTCAGGACGCCGCCCCCGCGGATTTCAAGTAACGGCTGGTAGAATCTCTGGTTTCACTCGTTGTAGAGCCACGTGTGAGAAGAATTCAAGGGATATCCCATGGGCAATTGTTGTAGGTGTCGTTTCAAGCTTTGCTTTCCAACAGTTTTTCGTTTTGATGTTTTTCTCTCTTCCTCTCCTATTACAAGCCAGATGTGTTTATACATGCTGGTCCTACAGTAAAGCATTTATCGAAAGTTAGCTCTTGTCCCGTCCTCACCCCATCCTTTGCTTCTACTGTGCTGTTTTCTGTGTGGTCTAACATTGTTACACTCTTTCTTTTTTTTCTTTCTTGCACGCATATTTCGGCAGACTTCAGAGGTTGACAAAATGACAGATGCAATTCAATAAGGTAGGGCACCTAGCAAACTTATACTAAAATTTATCTGTACTACTTGCATCACTACACACTGTCACAGCCATCACTAACTTGGGGGAGGAGCCGCACCCCACTAATGAGAGGGTGGGGAATGATGAGTGGGATCACGACTGTGCTTACAAGAAGCAGATGTGGTCCTCACTAGTGTAAGAAAGCCATGGAAGCATGATGCAGCTTCTTATATGTGACAGTTACGAACGAGTAGGATGCCGCTGTCTCCCTTCCGCATCATCATTCCTTCTCTCGGTCTTGCCATCTTTGACATGCTGGCCACGTCATCCAGCAAGATGAAGAGCATAACACTGCCCCTTCCAAAGGAGCAGTGTTATGTCACCCATGCCTCATTGACATGGAGCCTCCTTTAAGGAGTGCGTGTGTGTTTGCTCATGCATATATGTGGAATTGCATTGTGCCATGTAATCCTGTAAAAGGAGAAATTGATTTTTTTCTTCTTGCAATCATTTGTCTAACTGTTACTGCCTTTTTTTTTTTGCCAGGACCTGTTACTCCCAGGGAGCCACAAGCCAGGACACAACAAACTTGGTATAAACTTCGCACCACTGGTGTTATGTTGCTGGAGCCCAACTTCTGTTCATGGTCAGCGGAGTAGGGTGCCTCATTTGTTTGAGCTGCGTGTTAGAGCCAGGACACTTGCAGAGCAAGAAGAAAGTGATTGCTGTGGAGCGATTCAGTGATTTTGTTGCTCATGCCCTGCCAAAGTGCAAAAAGAATAGTTTTGCAAAGAATTATTAACACTGCTAAACTTTTTTCTTTGCGTGCGACAGCAGCAACATGGCCAAAGCATTTTTCATTTTGGTTCCTATCGCTTTGGTACGAGGGCGTGGCTCAAAAAGATATCCTGAAGATAACTACATGTACGGTTCTCATTGCCGGCCTTGACCGGGGTCCACTGTTGTATACCCAACTTGGCCACATGTAGGGCTGGCAAGCCACCTTGAGGAAGGTGCTACAAGAGGGGCGCAGCTTATCTGAATGCGCCACAGCCCCTGAAGAAATGTTTGTCGAGTAGTGCTCCTGCTACTGCAAAACATTATGCTTCCGCGCAAGAATGACTGCGTTGCCACGCTTGAAATATGGCCAAGTTGGAACTGTTTTGCACACACTCAAGCGTTTCCGCATGTGCGCAAACGAGGGTCGCCAAAAAAAAGCTTCTCCATGTAAAGACAAAGTTGGTAAAGGTTCTGAACGTTTGAATGAACGGGTATGCTCAAAAACTAATAATGGTAGTCAAGCAGGCAGATATAGTACCTGTATGGTTTAGTTGTGCACTTTGACTTCTGCATAGGTGAGAATTGGGTCCGGCTGACTGATGCTGACTTGTGACTAAGTGCCCAATTCGAGGTGCTGACTGGTGATATACATACTGACTGGAACGGTCGGTACTGATTGATACAGCCACTACATCTTCGGCCAGCAGTCACACTGTGAGAAAAGCGAAGCTGGTGAGGTTGGAGATTATTTAGCCCTCCTGACGGGGCGTGCCGCTCCTACCCAGCAATTTTTTGGCACACTGGCCCCCATTGTCGCTGGCTGCCATGGGTAGGTCACTATCTATGAAGCCAGTCGTCGTTTTAGCCACGGCAAAGTAAAAAAATTCCCCCGCATTTCCCCGAGGGGGAGAATGTGAAAGTGCGAATGCACGGTTGTCGGCCCGCTTGCGGCGCTTGCGCTCGGCCCCCGCAGCCCACCGCCTCGCCGCCTTCTCTTCCATCTCTTCCATCGGGTTTGTAGTATCACGTGTACGGTGTACACCACGCAGTTATCAAGCCGCTATAACGCCGCTGAGTCGCCAACGCACGCCGCTGACGACGTAGTTTGAATGCGTTAAAGATATAAGGCGCGTCACTAACACTGATATCAGCGTCGCGTCCGTGGCTTGGTCGGTAGAGCGTCGCGCTGCGGCCGCAAAGTCCTCGGATCGAAACCTGGCGCCGGATGCTGTTTCTTTTTTAAATATAGAGGAGCACTGCGGACGCCGCCGCCGCCGGCGGTGGATGGTTTGGGGTCGCTTATAAAGTGCATAATCCACATGGATTGTTTATGTATTGTTGTTGAAGTGCAGTTATATAGAATTTAATTTCTCCATGTCAGACTATTTCTCCAATGCCAGAATATAATTTTCAATGGGTACGTGTGCCTTTCATGGCCATTGCTATTGTTTTTCGTGCCTACAGTTTTGTACACTTCAATGTAAGCACACAAATGACACAAATATATTTGTTAATTGCAGTTGTACGCCTTGTAGCATAAAACCTGCATTACAAGTGTATGTCGGTGTATATATTTGTGTGGATTGTTATGAATAAAATTTATTTACTAGTGCGATTCCTTTTCTTGTGTTGCATCTTGTCATTATAGTTTGTATCTGCTTGTCCAAGTGTCAGTTCTACCCACCGCGGTGGCTCAGTGGCTAAGGCGTTGCGCTGCTGAGCACGAAGTCGCGGGTTCGATTCCCGGCAGCGGCGGCCGCTTTTCTGATGGAGGCGAAAAGCAAAAACGCCCGTGTGTACGAGATTTCGGCGCACGTTAAAGATCCCCAGGTGGTCAAAATTAATCTGGAGCCCTCCACTACGGTGCACCTCATCGCCTGCGTTGCGTCGCCGTGTTAAACCCTAAAATCAATCAAGTGTCAATTCTACAAGTAACCTTGACTGCCAGGTCCTGCTTAACAGATTGAAATGAAAATATGGCAGCAAAGCAAGCCATAAATCCTACTTTATTTTTCACTAAGTGCAGACAAAATTTTTACTGATTTTTTACAGTTCGTCTGAGTACACTAGCTGGCAGGAAAGGCCTCCACGGCACTATTACAAATTTAAAAGTTCCCATTCATAACATGAATGGGATGACAACTTGACCAAAATGTTTAGAGGTGGCACAACTTTTCACTGCGACCAATAGCATTATCTACCTGTCTGCTCTTGCCTGAAATGGCAATATCTGGTGTAGACCATGGTTTGCTCACTGTTGATAGAAATACCCTAAATCCTGAAGGGCTGCGATAAAACACCGGTCTGTCAAGGGAGCACCAAATTTCTAAGTCAATACAAAATCTGAAAGTAAAGGTGCTCTATTAGTCTAATGTAGTTAAGTGACCTCAACAGCTGAAATACGCATCCTTTTTGCAGGAGGGAGGGAGGGGGCTTCGTTTTACAAGCCGAAGCTGCACATGCTTCTTGAAGGACACCACATTAGGAGCTATGGATCAAGTTGGACCACTTGGGTGCCTTGAAATGTGCAACAAAGTCTCTATACAGAGGTTTTCTTTTCAACCTCTGCCAGAAAAATGGCTGCCACAGCTGGGATTGAACCCACGTCTTCGATGATGGCAGCAAAACATCCTAGTTGCTGGGCAGCTACAGTGGGTTACCGCAAGACACGCCTGCTTAGGTCGGCTTTATTGCACGACACCTACGCCATGCAAGAAAGCCTAATGCATGCAAAACCTTGCCCAAAGCCAATTTGTTCACTCTGGTGTACATTAGATGAAGTGGAATGTTACCAGTACAGAGTTTATGAGCTGGGAAGAACCATCTACTCAAGGGAACGGCATGAGCAAGACATTGAGTTATTACTTGTTGGCCATGCCTGCAGTAACATCGTGGTCCTAGTAGGCATGCATAGCAAGGGCCTCTTTTGAATGACTGGAAGGACTGCATCCAGTCAAATATATACTGCTATTCACAGCATGTTGAAGAACCACATCCATGTGTGCCAAATTTTGTTCACTGCTCCGCTGTCTTTTCTTCACCTTTTTTTTTTGTACCATTTTCTAATCAGTGCACACACTCTCGTGTTAGGTCGTGATTGCCCAAGTTATCTTTGACCTCAGCTTTCAAAGCTGTTACACTAAACCAATGTTATTCATATTCGAACATAACTTATTATATTTGCAGTTACTTTTTCTACTTGCACGTGATTTGCAGTACCGAATTTTATCATTGTACACTTCTAGCAAAAAGGAATATCGCAGGAGTAGTGCATCTAATTCCTTTGGAAGACAATGTTTGTGTTTCCGCAATCTGATGTAGCATGCGCAGTCGGCGCTTCATTTTCATTGTTTTCTGTGAACTACATATCCTCCATTATAAAGAAGAGTTTGGAAGTCATTTGACTACAGGAAGTGCAAGTAGGAGCGCTTGAGTGGAGGAAGCACAGCTTGGTCATCGTTCTGATTTGTTTTTTGTTCAGTACGACTGTGTGTGACACTGAGCTTCGATATCAGTTGAAATAGTTGGCCTGTCCTTCCGCTAGTGGAGCCTGTGGGGCCAATACACTGCACAAGCATGAGGCAATAAAGCCACACAGGCCAGAATCCGGATATATATATTGTAAGAAAACTGTGCCTCTCTCACAAAGCCATGTTGATTCCCCGAGCTGGGGCTCCCCGCTTTTTCCGCCCCTCCAAGTTGGTGGCTGCCCTCTTTGCTGTCGTAGTAAATTGACCACTGGCCATGCTCAGCTCCTTTTTCCCAAGGCTTCACACCTCTACAAGTACCAGAGTCCGCTTAAGATGAACTCCATGTGCCATGATTAAGATGAACAACACTTTTGTTCACTTGTAACATCCACAACGCAATAACGTACGCTTAAGACGAATTTCTGGTAATACAAATTTTCGCCGTCCCCTCGAGTTTGTCTTAATGTATATATATATATAATGCTAACCGTCTCTCCGTACTATCGTCCGCTGCGCATCCTGTGCAGCTACAGCACTCACTAAGTGGGTCCAGATGGACCCTGCTCCTGGTGCCTCCACACTATAACAGTACCCTGTCCTTGCCAATCCCTGAAAGAGCATGCGCCACTATTCAGGGCACACACAGGCTTGACTGACAGGCTTCACTCAACAGCGGGCACAACACTACAAAGTGGGGAACCTAGTGCTCCCGCATAAAAATAGTGCAGGTGGAAACGTTATCTGTTGTGTAGTCCTCTAAACATCTTGGCTGACTCTTATAAGGCAAAAGCTGTGTCACCAACGGCTACTGCAGACCATTTTTGAAATAAAACTTTTCCCACGGTCATACCAAGGTCACACCGAAATGTGCACAACTTTAAAAAGGTCGCCTCCAGATGAAATCTTACGACTGTGTTTTCGGTACCTTTAAAGTGCGCCATGCTTTGTACAACAACAACACAAGGAAAGGTGCACAAAATTTGTGGTAAGAAGCATGCTAAGCCCCTTGTTAGTTGTGCGATGAGACACCTTTGACTTGACATAAAGCTTTCATTGGCCAAATCAGCTGATGTATCAGGGACCCCTTGAAAATGTGCACCTTTGGTAGAAAATTACACAGGCCATTTGAGTGCAACATTGTAATTGTGCACCCAAGTTGACAAAAAGAAAAATAGTGGAAGAAAGCACGGATGCAATGGCACATAATGTAACAAACGTTTTGTATCAAATGAAAGAACAATTTGTGAGTGAGCCCCCTCTTTATCAATCTACTCCAAGGAATGTGCTCTTGCCTGTGACCTTTTTTTATGCTTCTTATACCTGATCGACATACCCTAAATAAATCAGTTGCAAGTAGCGCCCGTTCTGTCTGTTCAATGTCCTTGTGGTCTTCGCACCCAGAACTGATGCACGTACCAATGAGCTCTTGAAGAGTGGTTGGAAGGTAAAAGTGGCTATGGTGCAGCTGTTCCACTAGTAGAAACAGAAAATCTGGGGTGCTTGGGTATAAAACAGATTTTCACCCAAAGGCCAAATTGGGCATAAAACAGCACATCATCCTATCCTAACGCCGAATGCAAGCACAAAACAGTGCGGCACTTTTCTGCTGTATATGTGGCAATTATTTGGAAGCAGTCTGTACCTGCCTTGCTGACATAAATATAAGCGAAGCAGGCATCATAAGTGGGTAGCACAGGTCACAGCTGTAACTAGAGCTTCTATGTACAGTTAAAAAGCATTGTGCGTTTCGTTGTTCGCCCTTCGCACAAACTTAAGACTACATGCTCAATAAATTCTTCTGAACGGAACATACATATACCGACACACGTCAAAATATGCGACTACAGATCCCACAGGAACATCTGAAGCGGAGCTTGCACGCTCTAGTAGAATGTAAAACCATGTTGAAGCACACTAGATTATCTAGAAGTTCTGAGTTATTAGTCACTACTGCTAGGCATATTCCATCACAACTATGAGATAAAAGTGACGGCCGGAAGCACGCCGGGCAATGCACGAAGCAGCACAGGCACCAATGTCGAAAGCTTGCTGGAAGCGTAACGCTCGCCTTCCACTCTCAGATTCCTTGGCACAAACGGGTGGTGGTGCTGCACCAAATGCACCACGGTGAGCCAACTTCACACAAGGATCGCACGGAAAACACTCAGCAGCAATTTGAAGAAAGCAACCAGCAAGAAGGACACATTGCAGGAGCTTCCAAATAAAGCTGGGCTACTGATTCACTGTAGCTCGGCAGACGCGTCCTGTTGGTGATATGCAGCACAGCTGAGCCACAGAACAGGGAGGGAGGCTGAGCGAAGCGACTAAAACCTGACCGCAACACGGACGTTGTTCAGTGCGCGTTGCACGTGTTGCCAGCGTAGCCGTGAGGGGCAGCGTTCAGCGTCGGTTGCGGTCAGGACAAAGCAGTGTTGCCAGCACGCGTTTGTACAGTATGCTGGCAACAACGTCCGTGTTCCAGTCAGGTTTTAGTCGCTTCGCGCAGCGGCGGTAGCGGCGGTGGCGACCGCTGTCGGCGGCCGCAGGCGCCAACAGCGGGCCCGGCGAATCACGCGATGCGCTTCGAGGGGTGTGTCGCCGGGGGTTCAAAAGGTCATTTGCGCATCCTGTATGAAATTGCTGGACGAAAGTAGTAAAGCTTTGCTTTGATATGTTGAACGGTTTCTACAGAATAGCAGTTGTCGCAGCACGGGTTGGCCACCAGTCCGAGGCGAACAAGGTGACTGTTGGTGTAAGCCGAGTTCAGTCGTACGCGAATCAAGACTTCCAAGACAACTCCCTCGTAGCTTCGATCTATCCGTAATGCCGGTAAATGATTACTTCACGTGAGCCTAATCCTTTGCACCGCTTTTATGTGCGACGTCTCACAAACCTACCGACAGATCGGCGAGCGCCAACAAAGTATTGCAAAGAGTTGGTGAAACGTCGTATTTGAATATTAATTATAGATAACTTCAGTCCGCTGATTACATAGAAGCAGTAAGTCCAATCTGTCTGTCAATTGGTCATTCGATCCACTTCGTTCAACCAGTGATTTCAGCAAACGAAAAATAACTGAAGGTACGTCTATCTCGTTTCTCTCGCTTGCAGTCTTGAAGCTCGGCACTGCGCAAGACGGCGGTTCGCGCACGCCTTGCCAGCGCTGCTTTGCTTTCTAGCCGCCGCGAAGGTCGCGTTAGCTAACTCCAGCCTGTCGTTCCTCTTGTTGCCTGCCAGAACATAAAGGGTTGATTGATTGATTGATTGATTGATTGATTGATTGATTGATTGATTGATTGATTGATTGATTGATTGATTGATTGATTGATTGATTGATTGATTGATTGATTGATTGATTGATTGATTGATTGATTGATTGATTGATTGATTGATTGATTGATTGATTGATTGATTGATTGATTGATTGATTGATTGATTGATTGATTGATTGATTGATTGATTGATTGATTGATTGATTGATTGATTGATTGATTGATTGATTGATTGATTGATTGATTGATTGATTGATTGATTGATTGATTGATTGATTGATTGATTGATTGATTGATTGATTGATTGATTGATTGATTGATTGATTGATTGATTGATTGATTGATTGATTGATTGATTGATTGATTGATTGATTGATTGATTGATTGATTGATTGATTGATTGATTGATTGATTGATTGATTGATTGATTGATTGATTGATTGATTGATTGATTGATTGATTGATTGATTGATTGATTGATTGATTGATTGATTGATTGATTGATTGATTGATTGATTGATTGATTGATTGATTGATTGATTGATTGATTGATTGATTGATTGATTGATTGATTGATTGATTGATTGATTGATTGATTGATTGATTGATTGATTGATTGATTGATTGATTGATTGATTGATTGATTGATTGAAGTTTTACGCGCGGACGCAACGCAGGCGATGAGTCGCGCCGTGGTGGCGGGCTCCGGATTAATTTTGACCACCTAGGGATCTTAAACGCGCGCCGAAATATCGAACACACGGGCGTTTTCGCTTTTCGCCTCCTCCAGAAAATCGGCCGCCGCGGCCGGGAATCGAACTCGCGTCCTCGTGCTCAGCAACAAAAGGGGTCGATGTTGCTGAAACGGACGCAATGGGGAGCCTCGGGAGACTAATGGGCCCCTTGCACAAAATCCGCAACAGTGTGAATTGGGAACGCAAAAGTTGCCCAATAGTGCGTGCCCCGTAACACGTTCACGTAATGGCACGTGAGCGCAACAGGTTCACAACAGGCGCGCAGAACCTGATTCCTTAGGGAGGCTACGGCGTGTGTTACCAGTCTGCTTGCTGACACAACTGGCGCCGCAAAAAACGAAAGCGAAGAAAGAGATTAAAACAAGGTGCAGCAGTAGATTTGATTGATTGTGGGGTGACGGCTGCTCGATCGAGCGGCCGTCACCCTGTGGAATCAGCGGTCACCCGATGGAATCGAGCGGCCGTGGTAGGGTTTAACGCGCCGACGCAACGCAGGCGATGAGGTGCGCCGTAGTGGAGGGCTCCGGGATAATTTTGACCACCTTGGGATCTTTAACGTACACCGAAATCTCGCACACACGGGCGTTTTTTTGCTTTTCGCCTCCAAAAGGGGCCGCTGCGGCCGGGAATCGAACCCGCGTTCTCGTGCTCAGCAGCACAACGCCTTAGCTACTGAGCCACCGCGGTGGGTGGTGTAGCAGTATACGAACCGGCAGAAGTAACTCGCGCCAAAAGACGGCGAAACGAAAACGAAGACGGGATCGCAAATACGTTGCAGGCGTGACGAAGTTTAAAGGGACAGACAACCGATTTTTGTCGAGTATATATCCTCCATCCCAAATGAAAGAGCATCACTTAAATCACCTTGAAGAGAGGCGGTTTTGCTGATGCTAGAAATTTTTAAATCGAAATTTTTAGATCTACGAGCCGTATCTGTCCTCCCAAAAATAATGCTGGCAACCATGACATACAGTAGCGCGGCAACACACTTTTGTATGTATGCGAGATGAACAGCAATATTTGAAAACTTTTTCCCAGCTAAAAAATGTGTGAATCGCAGGCTTTCTTATTCATTTGTGTGTGTTTTTTTTTTAATTCACTAGTTTATTTTTCACGAAGGAGCAATTGTTGGGATGGACGGCAGGTATTGTGGAGGTCGGAAGTTCGATTCTCCCCGGGCACGTCTTTTTTTTTTTTTTTAAGCTGCCGCTGGCGTATTCCGAAACTGAAATCGAATAGACAGATTTAGTTGGGCGTTCCTGGCGTTAGCGTATTGCTGGGCGTAAAGCGGAGCGTACGCTCGTCGCGACGCGCCCATGGATAGTTTTAGTACAGCGTTTTTCGTAGCGTGCGCTAACGCTTGTGGCGCCACCTGTTGAACCCAAAGCGAAGTACCCAAATTTAACCTTGCGGCGCCACCTGTTGAACCCAACGCAAAGTACCCAAATTTAACTTTTTTACGTGGCTAACCAAGGCAAACTGTAGCTGGACGGCGTTTCTTTTTTTTTTTTTTTTCAATGCGTTAATGCTGGTTTCGACTGTAAAAATCTTGCAAGTACGATAAAAAATACCCTCTTACCTTGATGCAGTATTAAGGAAAAATATGATACACCCGTCGCGATTGTTTTGCTCAACCGCGCGACGCCGAAGTTTTGAAGCAACACGCAGTGCTCGGGATACTCACTTTATTCAGCTCTGAAATATGGCAGGACCATGCGACAAATACAACTGAGCATGGCATGCAACGCTAATGCGACACGCAAAATGAAACAGCGGGTAGGCTGGCACGGCGGTTTGGTGATACACTTCACCCGGGTGTAGCAACTCAATAAGATACACGATGCGTTCCTATTACTCACTTCCTCTTATTCGTGGAGTCCAACTACAAATCCTTCACGTTTCACACGGTAGCGCAACGTCCTCGGCTCGCACCCGAGGGCGCGACGACGGCGCAGGCGAAAATTCTTGAATTCCCTAAATGGAGGCCGCCGATCTGCTCCAACACTGCGCGCATTCCACCGCCGCGACACGCACACAAACACCGCCGCCCGCTTCGGGAGCCATCCAGGTTGTCCTTGGTCGCTCATTTCTGGTCTGCATGCCCGTTGGAACTGAAACGTTGTCGCCTAACGAGAAAAACACGCGACGGTCCGCGTTTTCAGTCGGGGAACCACCTGCCACGACCGGCCGCCGACACCGCCGAGGCAGCAGCCATCTTGAAAGCAAGGGGCCTCCCAGCAGGTCCGCAGCGCCCCGCAAGCGCCCCGGAGCGTATACGCTCCCAGCCGTTGCGTGCGTAGCACCGCATCGCCGGGGCGTTTACGTAGCGTACTGCGCATGCGCAGTCGCGAGCCGCCCCGCCGGGGCGTACGCTCGTCCGGAGCGCGCGCCCAACTAAATCTGTCTAATATGTCGGCAGAACAAACGCCCCTGACTCAGGCAGAATCGCCAAAGCTCCTTTACTGGGTCTGTTTACTAAACGCTGCCATTGATTCTGGGCATGGAGGCTCAGTTAGCCACACTGAGAGCAACCCAGCGGCGGCGGGTGGCGTGTCTTAAAAATACATATACAATTTAACCTTGTACAAATACTTGTACTAAAAGGATTTCAATAAGTGAATAAACGTTTTAGCAGTTACAGTAGGAGCTAGGTTTGCTGGTCATGTGACCGAGGCACATATTGTAGTGTCAGGTTTCGACACTGCGAACCGCCACCCTTCCGATTTAAGAAAGTTTGCTGCCAAATTAAAATTATTTCCGCCAATTTGTTTATAAATTGCTTGTGGTTACCGGGCTATATGAAACGATGGCTTTCATATGAGCTATGAAAGCCATCGTATGATGAGAGAACGTATACACGACAAAAATCGGTTGTCCGTCCCTTTAAGGATTGCCGGGCTTCGCCTAAAAAGCATGACTCATTTGCCCCGAGGAACTTCCTCTTATGGCTGGAAATTTTCTTTGCGGCCGCACCATGGGAACCCACGCATAAAAAATATCAAGAAAACAGCGGGGTGCGAGTGATGACGTCATAGGCCGCCTCGCTGTCTGCGAGTCGCCACACTCTCCTCTCCTCTTTCTTGTAAGGCTGATTCTCCTCTCGGGACCGCGAATCGCGGGGATAGAAAATCCTGAGTATCTTGAGAAAGCTAAGAAAATGTAAGCGAGTCTATTTGCGCGGCGCTTGCCTCTGACGTCACGGTAGCAGTCAACCACCCATTGCGTCCTTCAACGCTGCGCTGCCGCGTACTGAACGGAGTTCGTTTGCCTCTCTACAAGCAGGCAAGCCTTCCTTTTTTTTCTTTTCTTTTCCTTCTCCGAGTCGCTTCCCCCGTAGACAGTTTTAAATAGCTTCCGACACAAATTTGTTTTCTAGTCGGGCAAAATAGGTTCTTACCCAATTTGTTTTGAAATTGTACTCGGAATTCTGAAATGGAGTCGCTTAATTTGACCTTTTTTTTCCCCCACGAGGTCTTGCTCAAGGCTGAACGGTTCGTGCTGGCCGCGCGGTTGAGCACGGGCGAGACAGTGTAAGGTCGTCGGCCGTATAAGACTGCGTGCGCTCGTTGCGAGCCGACGGGGTTGCAGTACGTCGCTAAGGGTGGGCGCTTTGTTGCGGCTCGTCTAACCGTCGCATGTGACCCTTTGATCTGGCCCTCTTTTGTATGTCTTCCTTTTTTGCTTTCTTTCTTGTAGCAGACGAAACTCGCATTTGGAGGACGCAAGCCGTGCGCACACCGTTCTTGTTATATCCGCGCGAGCAGTTCTTGTGTGATTTATTCATGGTCGTGGCAGTATTTAACCTGGAATAGATTGAAAGCTTTGAATACATTGAATACATTGAAGCTGGCAGCCTACCATTGTCCCTGAAGAATAAAGTGTATGACAGCTGCATCTTACCGGTACTCACCTACGGGGCAGAATCTTGAGGGGGGGGGGGGGGGTTCAACTTAAATTGAGGACGACTCAGCGGGCAATGGAACAGAAGATGATAGGTGTAACATTAAGAAACAAAAGAGAGCGGAGTGGGTCAGGGAACAAACGCGCGTTAAGGACATATTAGTAGAAATTAAGAAGAAGAAATGGACGTGGGCAGGGCATGTATTGCGAAGGCGAGATAACCGTTGGTCATTAATAGTAACAGAGTGGATCCCTAGAGAAGGATTGATTGATTGATTGTAGGGTTTAACGCGCCGACGCAATGCAGGCGATGAGGTGCGCCGTAGTGGAGGGCTCCGGATTAATTTTGACCACCTGGGGATCTTTATCGTGCGCCGAAATCTCGTACACACGGGCGTTTTTGCTTTTCGCCTCCATCAGAAAAGCGGCCGCCGCGGCCGGGAATCGAACCCGCGACCTCGTGCTCAGTAGCGCAACGCCTTAGCCACTGAGCCACCGCGGCGGGTCCCTAGAGAAGGCAAGCGTGGCAATGGGCGGCAGAAAGTTAGATGGGCAGGTGAGATAAGAAGTTTGCGGGGATAAATATGTCGCAGTTAGCACAGGACCGGGATAATTGGAGATCCATGGGAGAGGCCTTTGCCCTGCAGTGAACGTAGATATGATTATGATGATGATGACGTTGAAAGCGGTTCCCTGACCTCTGTTGTGAGTTTTACGCGCTCAGGTGTGCGAGTGGTTCTATTGTAGCGGCCATGCACCGAAAGTTATTCGTACAACTCGTAAAATAAAATTGACGGCGTATCTGCTACCTTCGCGGCAAATGTCGTCGAAGGACGAATATCTTCTGCTGCCCTTGTCGTGTAACTGTTTACACTCTCTCACCCTCCGATTCCTTCCCGATCCGCTAAGGAGAACTGGAAGGGAATTTAGTTAAGTCCAATTCAATTTTCCTGTGTCCGCACGGCTCAGGCGCCGCTGCCTCGCAAAGCGCGCGTCGTTTCTTTTATCATTTGTTTTTCTTGTGTTTGCAGGTTGCAGCAACTCCAGCTGGCATGTTTTGTTTTTGTGTTTGATTTGGTCTCACCTTTCGACATCGCCGTTTTTTAAGCGTTTTTTGTTTGTTATCGCACGAGCCAATGCAATGTGTATCCTTATCTACTCAATATCCCGTATCAGTTTCAATAGTTTGGCACGCTCTGGCGCCCGTGCACTTGCAGACGTTGCGTCACTTCTGTGTACTAGATATTGGTCTGTCGTCCCGTGCTTAAAAACTTGAGGGCTGTTTTATTTGTCATTTCTGACTGCTAAGGAGCCCCGTATTTTTTATAGTAGATAGTACCACACAGGAGATAGAGGTATTATATAGTGTTACTCGATATTAGGTATATTATGTAATAGATATTAGAGTAGATGGTAGACAGTAGTACAGTAAAAGCTCGTTAATTCGGATCTCAGGGGACAGGGAAAAATGTCCGAATTATCCGAATGCCAAATTAATGAATGAATAGGAAAAACAACATTAAAATCACGTTGGAGAAGCATACCTTTATTTGCTGAAGTATTTTGTAATAGTCGTCTGCTTTTTCGCGCAGATTCCGGCTGACATTACAATTTTTCTTAACTCTTCCATGTGGCCAACAGCTCACAAACTGTCGGAACTGCTCAGGCAAACGTTCTCCAATATGAAAAGCGCCTCCGAGTATTCTCGTGAGGTGCGATGAAGTCGCGGCTGCACCTCCTCGCATGACTCTTCGTCAGAATCGTGGTTGATGACGATGGCGATGCCTCTCAGGTTTCTGTTTCACTCCAGTGGCTCCAGTGCTGATAATTACCACACTTTTGCGCAGCGGCAGCCGTCAGCATTTGTCCGAATTAAGCGGTGCGGGGCCGAATTCTGACGAAATAACGAAGGTTTGGTACCCTAGACTAACATGCGCTTTGGCCGGGACCAATAGAGCCGTCCGAATTATCAGCATTTCCGAATTAACGGGTGTCGAATTAACGAGCTCTCACTGTATAGTAGTTCTTTTTTTGGCGGAAAAAAGTAGTAAAATACCGACTGCCGCACAATATCCACTCCCCCTCTCCTATTATTTTTTTCCATAGAACAGTTTTGGACCTCCTAGAAACTGCTGAAAACTGTTCTGGCCAGGCAAATAAAAGAGGCCGTTGTACTTCCTGGAAGCCATGCGTCACTTCACTTATAGTGCTTCGGAAAAGCGATTGAGAGTCCCGTAGTTTTGCTGCCGCCTACGGTCGCCGAGTTTGAAAATTGGACCCCCCCTCCCCTTCTACTCCGGCTCCAAACTTTGCAGCGTACGAGGGCCCGCCCACGCCCCGAATTCGTTCACATCGCGCTTGTTCGCTGCCAAAAACTCTTGGAACGCCGATGCGTGCGACCTTTTCGGTATGCCCGTCGCCTGTAGGAGCAAAACGAGCGCTGCGAACTGTGGTATAGAAGACCGATGCGCGTATTGAGCGACGCCTTTTTTCCTGGAAGACTCATTTAGATGCCCGTTCCCCCCACCTCTGCCACCATCTCCTGCGGTACCGGCAACCCCTACACAGATTCCTGGGAATGCCGCCAACGTTCAGATGAGACGGGCTTTTGTTTTTGCGCGGGAGTTGAATGGCGCCGTTTTCAACGAACTGTCAACAACCCAAGCGGGCGCCGTCGAGTCAACGGCGGCAGACGACGCGGAGTGGTGGCGCCGCCTGTGAGCGTATGTTCGAACCCCGGCCTGCTTCTGTGGTGTTGTTTGCATTAAAATAATCGATTGAAATTATCCGACGTGCTGACTGGATGATAATCAAGTTGCGGTTCGGTGCAGTTCGGTAGTGAAGCCGCTGAAACAGCTTCAGCTTCTGCCATTGACGGCTGTTCTAAAAGAAATACTTATGGGGGAAGAGTCTTAGCATTTAATCTACTAATTGGAAAATAGCCGTTGTTCGGGGGAATCAGTTCGGTAGTGAAGCCGCTGAAACAGCTTCAGCTTCTGCCATTGACGGCTGTTCTAAAAAAAATATTTATGGGGGAAGAGTCTTAGCATTTAATCTACTAATTGGAGAATAGCCGTTGTTCGGGGGAATTCGATTGATTTAGAGGTTTAACGCGTCGACGCTACACAGGCGATCAGGCTCGCAGTAGTGGAGGGCTCCGGATTAATGTTGACCACTTCGGGATCTTTAACGCGCGCCGAAATATCGAACACACGGGTGTTGTCGCTTTTCACCTCCATCAGAAGAGCGGCCGCCGCGGCCGGGAATCGAACCCGCGTCCTTCGGCTCAGCAGCACAACGTCATAGCCACTGGGCCACCGCGGCGGGTTTGGTGGGGACTCGAAACGTGGTTTTATCTGACGGTATAAGATGTTTTCTCCTGTGTGCTTTCTAAGATAGCGCTGAAGCTTTACGCAGATCTCGTTTTAAACTCCATTGGTTACAATCGCCCTGTTAAAGTAATTAAAGAAGAGCTATACTTGCAAGTCTTCTCGTTACTTGGGTTAACCGTAGTTGCGCAGTTCATAAAACTAAAAGTATTTGCGTAAATAGCAGCCCTTCGCGCATATGTTCTATCTGAATCTCTTTTAATCGAGGAACCTAATCTTCCAGCTTTCTGGTCTATCCTTCCCGGCCCTTTCCCGGAAGCGGACATTTCGGTTTCTTTTTCCCGCGAAAAGAGGGAAACCTCGTGTCCAGAGCACGCGACTTCGCGAGATACGAATCGCGGTACGTTTGCGATGAATTTTTGAAGGGGCGTCGTCGGGTAACTGACCCCGGGCGCTCTCGAGGTTTTCGGCTCCGCATAGCAGACGACGCTTGGAGTCTGACGGTGACGGCGGGCTTTTCCGCTCAGAGCGTGCAAAGCGGAGTTGCACTGGTGGCGCCATCTGTCGAGATGCGGTGCAAGTGCGGAGGCGCGTCGATATTTCCGAAGCGAAGAAACGAACGTAGATGGCTCTACGCGCAGCGCCCGGGAAGATTTTTGTCGGTGAGTCTTGCATTGTTATTTCTTGCGTTCTTTAAATTCACTGAACTGATTTGAACCATGCGACTGAATGTTTTCGATTACTGTGTAGATGCGTGTAATGCAAACAAGCAGCTTCTTTAGTTTCTGTATAGTGTGAGGGGCTGTGGAGCGCAAGGTCGTGCGAAGTGACCGGGAATTCCAAACATGGTCAGTGCAATGTCTCCCGCATATGCTGCAAAATCTATGCACATACAGGGGTATTATAGGTATGCGAATATCAAATTTGGGACTGCGAATTGAATATGAATAGTAAAAACTGACTGCAAATGGAATCGGATATATTTTTAATGCGAATAGTGAGAAGTCCGTATCGAACCCTATATATTAGAATACCAGTATTATATTTTGCATTGAGTATCTTATTGCGTATAGAGCATATAAAACATACCTACAAAAAAAAGGATGACTTAGGCTGTCGGGATTCAACACATCTGAGTGGTCACGTACCTGTGCTTGATGCAAAAAAAGTAAAATATTTAGACAAGGGGGTGAAACAGTGAAACAAAAATTTGGCGTTACAGTGCCGCCAAGAAATGGGGGTTCTCAAACATGCTGTGAATTTCAGGAACTATATTTGACTGGTCTCTCCGGCATTGAAACAAAAAAAAAAAAAGACTAGGCATGCTGCGCAAGCCAACTAGCAATAACATTTCATTTCTCACTCCTGCCACTTCGTTGTCAGAAAATATTTTTTTCAAGTTATAACTTTTGTGCAAGAGATGTCCCACTGCAGCTAACATGCGCCAAGTTTGCATACTCTTGTTTCGCGCGAGGCTTGCGTGTGTTAGGCTTTCTTGCAAAGCTTTGGCTTTGTGCGGGAAAGCCAACCCAAAAGCGCTTGCTGTGCGGTGAAGCTGGGAAGTTTTCGTGTCGTGCGGCAAAGCCATCTTCTATTCTGTTGCTCGTATGATGGAACTCTTCCAATTCTTCGAACAAAAAAAGCTGCGCTGCACTTGAATAGGATAGCAAGGTCTATTCGCGAAATAGGCGAATTTTCGAATATTGGCCCTCGACTACTTAAAACAAAAATGAATTCTCATTTCTTCGGTAACCATAGTTTTTTTTTTCCTCCACTGCGGTGGACAATGCAGTCTCTCGTACACTAAAGCATTTATCTCTACTATTCACCCTAGACGCACTTCTTCAGAAGGTTGAAGGTCATTGAATTAAAACCATGGTTTCGTGAAAATCAGTAGCCTAGATATTATATTTATATTTCCAAGCGAAACGCGGTTAATACTCGAAGAAACTGCCAAGTGGCCCTTTTCAGTTCGAATTCGGGCGACTGCCCTGAATTATCAGGGCCGCCCGGAATCGCGGAATTTATTTTGACCGTAATAATTTTTTTTTTTCTGGTTGAAGTAATTTTTACAAACTTCACCATTTTTCTCATACTTCGCAATGCTCTGACCGCAAAAAGATTTCTGCTGGATTTGTTGGTCATAAAAGTGGTATTTTTAATCTGACGGAGGCTGACGGAGCTTTTCCAATTATACTTCGATATTTTCGAAACTCAGAGTAACTGGTCTAGATCTGTTAACTTTATTCGATTCGGAAACAATTGATAATAAACAATAAATAATAAACAATTGATAATAAACAATAAATGAACGAGACAAAGGGGAGGATAACACTAGACAAGTGCTTGTCCAGTGTTCCCTTTGTTCCGGTATTTGTGCGATGTGAAGATGAAAATAACCCTGTTAGCAAACTCGCACACTTGTACCGGTCAAAACAGTACTGACTCTGCGCCTGACTGGTAAAAAAAAAAGAGCCTCCAGACGCCCAGCGCCGCGTGGCGGCGCGTGCTGAAGTCTGTCATCGATTCGACAGTTTTGTTACCGCCGAAGGAGGGCGCCTCTAAGCTTAGTTTAGGGCGCCCCGGCGGTATCCTGGCGCGTTGTTTGAACGACCGGTTCAGAGACAAAATTCTTTGCTCGGCCTAAACTCGAAAATTTCGGTTGTTCTCAATCTCTCTCTCTCTCTCTCTCTCTCTCTCTCTCTCTCTCTCTCTCTCTCTCTCTCTCTATATATATATATATATATATATATATATATATATATATATATATATATATATATATATATATATATATATATATATATATATATATATATATATATATCTTTCTCTCTTGGTCTGTTTCTTGTTGAGCCACTGGGGATGGGTGAGAGCAAGAGTACGGGGAAAGCTACGCTTGTAGTGTGGAATATGAGGGGGAGTAATGATGATTATGTTATGGTTATAGTTATGGACTATGATGTGATTGGGAAGGGTAACAGGGACAGTGGGAGAGGAAGGCGAAGGAAAGATCGGGGGGAGGAGCAAAAAAAATGAGGAGTGCAAGAGGAGGGGAATGGTGAGATGGACGTAATGGAGCGGGAATAGGTAAACGAACAAAATGTAATGGAGGAGGGCAGGGTGGAGAGCAGGCTGTGGTGAGGGAAATCGGATTAGGGATAGAAGATGGTGAGAAGGGAGGGTGGGGATGAAGTGGAGGGTTCGGGCAATGTAAGGAAGAGGGAAAGGGGATTGGGGCACGTGGATGGGGAAGGAAAGTGAAGGAGAGAGGACCGGACGGGAGTGAGATATTGGAGAGGAGGAAGGAAAAGGGCAAGGTAAACGGGTCTGCGAGGAGAGGGAAGGGAAGGGGAGAGGTGTCCTCGGAGAGGGTTTGGAAAGTGTGGGTGGCGGGAAGGGTGCGAATGTTTCCAGGTGGTTACGTGTGGCACCTAGACTTTCTTGATTGCACACGGTGCAGGGGACTCGGGAGCGGTACAGAAAAGGCGTAAAGGGGATGAAGAGAAGAGGAAAAGAGCGGAGGGGGTGGGACTGAATGTAATAAGAGGCGTAACATAATGAGGACGACAGGAAGGCTATTGCATTTCGGCGTCATTTGCAACTAAGCAAGCAGATTGGCGGCCATTTTTTTTTTTTTTTTGCATCTGTTCCCCACGTTTAACTTGGGCGCACGAATCTAAGCGATGTCAACAACGGTCTTGTTTGTAACGTAGGACGTACTATTTCCAATGGTATACGAATCCATACTCGCGGGTGATCAATCATATTCTTCGGTGTTTTCGTTATTTAACCAGTCGGGATAAGCCTGTGTTTTTTTCTCGAGGGCAAGATTACATTATTTTCTTAAATTATAACCCCCGCCCCAGTTTCAGCTTGTACGCGCTTATCGTTGTGTCATCGACACTTAAGTGTGATGGAAGGGTAACAAGAACTAATTCTGTGTGGCGACCAAAGCTATGTAGTTTTGGCCTAGTGTAGGGAAGCAAGGAGCAATCTTTCTTAAGGAAAGGTAGATTGTAGGGTGTGAAGAAGTTTGATACGTAGTTTTCACGCAAAACATGGCACTAGAGTAGATATTGTATACTGTGGCTGTTGTGTATGCACTGTTTATTGCTCCTGGTAAACAAAGCGTTAACAGGAGTTTTTTTACACACTACAGGCACGGTCTGTGTGTCTTGTTTCTGAATTTTTGCTCGACATATTTATTGCTAAAAAACTACAGCGCGAGAAATCTACCGCATTCTCAGTATTAATTACCACATCAAGCGTTTCTACCGTTCTTCCTCCTTGTGTAATCACACTCTGGGCTCGTCGCATTTTCAAAGAACCGCAGGCCCCGTTAACTTTGTCCCGTCTCCCGGAGCCTTGTCGATTTCGAATCGAAGACTTCCGACGGTTTCGCTCGGCCATTGAGGTCGCCGCCCAAAAGAGGCCAGCATTGTGTGCGCCCGTCAGCCCATTATACGGCGGCGTGGTCGGTCTGAAAACGTCAAGCCGCCTGGGAGAGAAGGAGGTTGTCCTCGTGAATCTTAACGAGCCTGCCATCACGTTGATGTGGCTGTCGTTTCTTCTTTTTAAGCTGGTTTTTGCAACCGTAGGAACGTCGTACAGCACCACGTATCTCCCATAAAGCCCGATTGTGTCGTACTTCTCGCCTGGATGAAAGCTCGGGCTTTTTTAGGGGCGAAGCCCCTTAGGGGCTGGGGCTTTTGCCGTCTCCTGTCGTCGTCATAATCGTTGTCTCATGTAGTCACGGTACCAAAACGACGGGAAACTCGTTCACGCCTCGCGCTAGACGTAACGCCTACTAAAAAACACCGGGACACTTGTTTACGCCTCGCGCTAGAGAGCTTCGTGCTTCAAAGACGCGAGACTTTTACATCAAAGCTGTATACATCTGGCCCCCAACGGTTTCATCTCCGTTGGCAAAAATGCCAAGGCGCAGAGAATGCACCTACACACTGCATGTTTCGCCCCCTCACCTGGTTTCACGTTAGTGGAGATGGCCGGGTTTTTTTTTTTTTTTTTTAACGTTTCTTCGATTTTCGAGACATCATTATCTTAATTTGTTCTTTCTTTCTTTCCTACATTATCGTTTGGGTATACATGGCAAGCCGTGTTCTTCAAGATGGACTCGTCGCGTAAATTTTCTAGACATGGAGGAATCTGTGGCAATGAAGGCCACGGAGGAAGGAAGGGAAAAGGTGAAAGAGAGGCAGGAATGTTAACCAGCCTGTGGCCTAGTTTGCTATCTTACATGTGGAAAGGGGGGAAATGTGAAAGAGGAGAAAGCAGAGAAAGAAGGGAATAGGTAAGGGCAGAGTCCAGCATTACGACAATAAATAGACGTTAGTGTTCACTGAGTGTCCCTAGAATCTAGAAAACCCTTAAGTGCGGAGCACTTTAGGGGCCCATGGCTTGTCGTCGTAGCTCGTCCGCGGTCGCGCTACCTAGCCGCCGCAGTCACCACGCACCCAGACAGAGGCTTCGGAAAGATGCCGGCTTGTCCCTCGATTCAGCCTTCCGTCGAAGAGTTAAGAGGACACTTGAACAAGATGTTTAAATAAGCAGAACCGTTCGAAAATCCCGGAACCGCTAGCACTTGTCATACGTGTCCCCATCATTTAGCGCAAAGAAAACTGCAGGTACATTTGAAGCGAAACATGTAATTAACCGGCAGACCCCGCGTCCATTTAGTTAGGAATGCTCATTGGGGTGGTTTTGACGACCGTAAGCGAAAAAAAAAAAAAGTTGTCGCGGTACAAAAACCGACGCGTTCAAAATGGCGCAGAAATGCTCCAGCATGTGCGAGATGAAAGAAAGCGCCGAAAGAACAGAACTCCCACTCGCGCTGTTGCAGGCAGAAGAAAAAAAAAAACACTAGGTAAAGAAAAGTATGCGAGCTGTCTCAGGAGAAGGCGCGCAAGAACTACGTAGTCGGGAAAATCTAATTGCATTGAACAAACCTCATCAAAAGGGGAGTGAGACAGTGAGGAGACGAGCGTGGGGTGTGGTAGCAAAGAGCGAAAAAGGGTGTCAGAGCCCCTATGGCTAGAGTGTTCTAGTACACTCTACTATGGCGAACCTAGCGTCACTGAATAAGCTACTCTGAAGAGTATCGCCACTTCATGCACCCGGAAGCGTCTGGGGGCCATTTTGTTTCTGGCTTGCAGTGTTGCTATCTCTCCCAAACCGCCGCCGGTTGTGACGGGCATAGTGCTACCGGCCGCTCTAGCGTCAGCGCAGAGAGAGAGAGAGAGAGAGAGAGAGAGAGAGAGAGAGAGAGAGAGAGACGTTTAAAGCAAAATGGCTGCGCCTATATGTAAACAAATATCACGTGGTTTTGACTGACCAATGAAAATCCTGGCGGCACGTAACAATGAGAGAAAAGAGTGCCAATACTCTAAAAGCCTTTATTTAGTGACGCTAGGCGAACTGCTTCTCTGCACTTTCGACTGCTCTCATGCTGAGTGAAACTGCCTTAAAGGGACCCAGAAAAGCTTTGTGAAGGTGCAATCAAATCCATTCAGGTGGTCGAACACATAACGGGGGAATTTTGAGCCAAGTGTGAGCCCTATACGTTGTACGGGTAATTTGTAAACAATTTTTGAAGATAACCTTTCTCAGCCGATGAGCGCGACGCCGCAGCGAGCCGATCGCGGCTGACGCAATGGCGAGGCGCCCCCTGATTCGCCGGATCGTCGGCCGCCAGCAACGTCTCTGCCATTGGCTTCCGGCAGCTCTTCCTCCTTCCTGCGCGATCCCGAGGCAAGCGGGTCAGAAGCGATTGACGCGTGCTTAGGCGCAGGCACGGCCGGGCTAGAGGGGGAGCGGCGCGCGCTGTCATACGGCCTTCGCAAGAGGCCTAGTTCCTGCCTGCGGCCGCTGCTAGGAGCTGGCGCTGCGGGCCAACCCTGCGGACGCGCTCGTCCCACTCCGCGCGCGGCCGAGCTATGCGCGGCCTCTGCTCTTCTTTTCTTTATTTTTCACTACAATCACCGCTACTGGCGCACGCAGAAGGGAGGTTAAAGGGGGCCGGGTAGGAAGAACCAAACGAAGACTCCGTGCCCATCACCGAATAATGGTTTCTGATCTTCGGCTGATTATTTGTGTCGCACGCTACGCACCAGCCATACGCGACTTCGATGTATGTTCTCAAAGCGACGATGAGCCATTTTGCAATTTCTCTAAAGAAATTAATGAAATAATTACAAAATTCGACAGAACGTGGAATCGCCCTAAATTTTTAGTGTATCGTGAATAAATTACAAGCTTTGGCTTTTTTTCTGTTGTGTGGTTTAATTTTTGTGTACTTTTTTGGTCTTTCACACTGCCCTCCCCCTTTTCTGAACTGAAATCCTAAGTACTCTGCTGTCGTGGGCGCCCGCCATCGGGTGCAACAAACAGAATTGCTGCAAAATTTTGCTCTCAGCGCAGCGTGATTGATTCGCCTTGGCTAGTTTCAATGTTTCGGTTTCATATGCAGGTTGAAGTACTTAGCGGCGTACTCTAATTGTCATAGGTTACGACTTAAAACTTGCAGAGCGTTAGTTAAGAAATCTTTAAAAACGCATGCCGAAGAAAAAGCATCGGGGATAATCTGTGAACTGAAAGGCACCAGGCAAACTGGAAACGAGTTTATTTGGAGAGAAGCAATGAGACCTTACTGTATTATGCACAACAGCACAGGAGCTTGTCAGAAGCTAGCAAGTAAACATTCGGTAATTACCCCTAAAAAGTTTGCAATACATTGAAGTAAACAGTAAAAAGCACAATTGCACCATTTGAACACATAAATAATGGCGTTCCCCAGTTCGAGCACCAGAAAAATCATCTTCGGCGTGACAAAACAGTCTTGCACAAAAGAAACGAAAGCGCGCGCCGCTCCGCCTCTAGCCCGGCCGTGGCGCAGGAATGTAGCTAGCGCAGAACGGAAGTCGAGCGTCGCGATGTCACATGGCTATTCCCAGTGTTTCCAGCTGCTTTGAAAGAAGCAGAGAGGGAGGAGGAATCGATCGGCAAGTGGGGAAAGGTGCATTTAATTGCTTCTGGCGCAGCTAATACTGAATGTAGATCAACAATTTCAACGGCACTGCATCGCTATATTGGTGCTACGCGACAATACAGGCCCTTTGTAACTTTTACAAAAGGCTTTTCTGGGTCCCTTTAATTTTTGTCCTAGCAACTCGCCATACGTTGTAAGTAGTAAACCCTCGTAACAGCGCGGTCTTCTGGCCTCGTTATAAGTGGCAATTCGTTGAAAGCGGTGATGGATTGATAGAGAAGATTAAACGCTTCGAACGAATCGATTTTGTTATTCCGAGATTTTACTTACTTGATGCCTGTTTCACGCCAGTAAACCAGCAATGAACTCGTGTCTTGCGCTGTGGAAGCCTTTAGTTACCAGCAGTGGCGTATCCAGAAATTTATTTCGGGGGGGGGGGGGGGGTTGTGCCTCCACCCAAATGTGATTATATATAGAGTTCTAGAAGGTCAACAGTACATTTTATGCGTTTCCTCGAAAGGAAGAAACAGAAATATATATGAATAAAAATTTGAACACCCTAAAACCCCCCTGGCTACGCCACTGGTTGCCAGTATATGCGGAGCTGGCACTTTTACGCGTCTTCGCTGGTATATTTTTCTTTTAAGAAATGGGACTGTTCAGGGCCGTAACCAGAAACTTTTTTTCGGATGGAGTTTCGGGTTATCGGAAGCGAGAGGATTTGCCGAAAGGAGCACTAAGTCTGGCGCACGCGTTGGCTGGAAAAATTTCTGTAAGAGTTCGAGCCCCTCTCCCCCCCCTTCCCCCCTTCTGGCTTCGTCCCTGGGACTGCTGTAGTCGTAGCGGTCAAAATTTCAAACTTCTCCCCTTACTGAATATACACATCTTGAGATAAGTGAAATCTCCAAACCTAAAGTGCTTATCCGTCCTGTGGTTTTGTTGGCGCGATGTTTCCGATAAACCAGGTGCTATGGATTTAAACTCCAGGGAAAGGGGGGGGGGGGGGGTAATTTGTGCAAGTCCTGAAATTTGTTCCTGACCCGTATGGGTGACCCGTACACGCAGATACCAATCGTGCAAATTTACTGGCACAGGGAATTTTTTATTGATTTCGGAAAACACGTTTAGTGTTGTTAGCGAGAAATTTATTTGCTAAGTAAAATTCTCTTATACATAGTCGCACCAGAAATCTTCAGACGCGAGAGCCAACTCAACAGTTTTACGGGCATCGTTGGAGATGTGTGGATTATTTATCAACTTCCAGTGAGTTAACCTTCTAGAAATTTTGAAGCGTATTTTTGTTGGCCTCTGAGTAATCTTCTTTTCGGGTGCAAAATGTTGCCGAACAACTTTACAGATCTGAGGGATGCTGATGAATCTGGGAAATCTAATTTTTGTAACCTACTGGGGCGATAAATTCTTTAAAATTGAGCAATTTATATAAAACTTCAATGATAGGTCTTGGACTGAGCAAAGGCTATTATGAAACATTAGTAGCGTAAGAAATTTTGGAGGATTTCGGGAATATGTTTAACCATTTTTACCTCGTATGTGGGTAAATTTTTTGAAACATTATATTTGTTTTCTGTCATTCGTGTCTCTCTCTCTCTCTCTCTCTCTCTCTCCTCTCTCTCTCTCTCTCTCTCTCTCTCTCTCTCTCTCTCTCTCTCTCTCTCTCTCTCTCTCTCACAGAAACTTGTGCGATCACATAAAATACTTATTGAGAGGTGAATGGGATTTGGGAATACACATTCTTAAATTAACCGAGTTAAGAGTAAAGCTTCCAAAAATCCCGCACTTTTTTTAGCCATTTCTGTTGGTAGGCTTAGGCGGAGAAAGTTATCCCGTAAAAATCCCCAACCGGCCTTATTATTTTTTTTTCCAAAGCAAGTTCTAGCCTTTTGCATTCCCCTTTGGAGGAAATTTTAAGCGCGTAAGAATTTCCATGTTAGCTCAACAATGAGGCCCGTCTGTCTCCATTTTTCATGTTTTCATCATGTTTTCACACAAAACCACCAATACTGCTCCTAAAGAAGCTGTCTTCCTCGCAATGCACTCGTGTGCGTTTGCAAGGCCTTCTTCAAAGGACGCGTAGGGTGTTATGAAGGTATTTCATAAGAGACACAAGGGCGTTCATACTTTGATATCGGACTGCTTGTGTTTATTTCCCGTGGAGGGGATGTTTTCTCAGCAGTGCACCTGGGTGTAGTAGTGAAGACGACTTTAATGCGGCTCGTGCATAACTGAGTTCGTGGGAAGTTCGTGCAATTTTAAAGACGGTAGTTTTGTAACGCGAGCTACACTGGCCGAGGTGTAGCAGTTTCGCGTGACTCCTGGATAGCCGTGCTGCGCATGCGCGAGGAGCAGTGCCATCTCACGGCGCATAGCTGACGTGCCGAAGCCGCCGCCGCCGCGACTGGATTGGATTAGATTGGATTGGATTGTAAATCGTTTTAGCAGCAGTAAGCATGATAATAACCTAATCCTAGACAATCAGGAAACCTAAGAATAACCAGCTGAACCTTAGCTCACGCTACGTATATCCTGGCATGGCCGAGCTAAGCCACTGATAATTTTTTCTTGGTCTACTACTTACCTACTTGGTCTACTTACACGCAGAAATTTTTGTCTGTCTGTCTGTCTGTCTGTCTGTCTGTCTGCATGTCTGTCTGTTTGTCTGTCTGTCTGTGTGAAAAGCGAATTTCTTATACAATCTGTCCGTGATTCGATTCAGCAACCCGGCCAGAGTGAAACTGAAGCTGCGCAAGTCTTATATACTCACAGCCAAATCTAAACGTTTTCTGCCGCGAGGAATTCGTTATGACGAGTGTTCACTGTCATTTGCCAGAAACCTCACCGGCGTTGTCAAGCGGATATTTGCGAAGCGTTCGTTTCCTCCGCAACGTTCACAGCGAAAAGCTCGCTCAACCGCGCCCCTTGCCGTCGAGTGCCGCCTGCCGCGTTTTCGAGAGTCACGTCTTGGCCGTTCCAAGCGCGGTGGCTCCGCCCTTGCGGCGTTCGTTATGCGTGCGCTTAGGACTCCTCGTGGCTGGGCGACCCATAACAATAAACCCGCTCGCGGGCATGATTTACTGCGCGCTGCGCCTGGCGCGTGCCTGCCGCTTCACCTTTCTTTCCGCCGTCGTTCTTCCTCTTTTTCTTTCATTTTTACCCCACTTTCTCTCCGCCCGGCTTTTTCGGGCGCAGAAATTCGTGTTGCGTGCGCGCGGTGCTTTGAAAAGCAACGCTTGCGGAGTGATGCTAACAGTCTGTGGGGGGCGGAGCCGAGTTGTTGCTGCGGAGCAACTCCATGTTGATAAGAAGGCCGTCGATGATTTGCGCAACCTTGTACCGGCCTTGCGATTGGTGGAAAAGCGTTGCCTAAGCTTTACAAAATACTTTGTGTTTGTTGTTTTAAACTCGGGCCGCTCTTATCGGCAGAGTGCTGTCCAGGGAAAGCCTAATGAGGGGTCTTTTGATATTAGAGGTGTTGGCTTACGGGCCTACGTTGGCACCCTTGGCTTTTGTTGGGACTAGACTTGGCGGAAGCGCTTTTCTCGCTCTCGCTCGCCCTCCCCGTTTATCTCTCTACCTGCTGGTGTGGGCTGTACAGTGTGTTCCACCATAAATCTTTGCACCTACAGGCCTTGGCGAGGCGTCGATAGCGTCCCCTCCGCGGCGTTCATTGTCGGTGTTATTAATCGTCGCCGACATCGCCGAAGCGCGGTCGCCGTAAACAATTCGTTGATTACTGCAATAAGGCGCGGGAGAGGAGGGGGTTGTTTCGTATTGAAGAGATAACGAGTGGGCTAGATAAGAGGTTGCTGGGAGTCTGGTTGGACGAAACGCGAAACAGGCGACTCGTCGGAAAACGCGCGGGACATGTCTCTTGTCCGGGGTAACGCAAGTGTGATTTCGCGGTTGTAATACACAATAGGAGATTGTATGACTATGGCTAGATATAAGGGCTAGACAAGTAGGGACAATATTTATAGAGGTGTCTTGGACAACAGGTAGGGACAATATTTAGAGAGCAGTATTTTTGGAGCCGCTGATTATCGCAGATCTATTCGTGTTCTGTTCCTTTTTTTTTTTTTTTTTTTTTGCTGAGGGGGGAAGGGGGTGGGAGGGGTGTAGATGTACTCCATGGTAGAGCAAAGTAACTTTGTTGCCTATTATATTTACTGAAACATAGAATAATTATGCTCGGTTAATAAGTTCCCGTTTCAAACGGTAGAACTGGGATAGGTAGAGTAGATGGACTCATAACATGCCTCATGCATGCCCTCTCACGAGATGGCTCCTTTTGTATTACCTACTAACTTTGCTTTTCATGTCTCCCGTCTTCTCTTACTTCCCTACCACGTTTTATTTTCACTCCTCTACGTTTTCTATCGTGCGCCGCACAGCTAAATATCGCGAAGGAGGAGTAAGTAACTTTATTGTGTCCAGAGGAAAGACCTAGTTAGCGCCGGTGTGCTTCAGACGACGGCAAGGATGTCTTGGCTCCTAGCGCTGTCTTCGGTCCCCTGGACGGCTCACTGCTGGATGTCAGGGTCCTCCCTAAGCAGCACGAGGTCTCCCACTGCTCTTTGCTGTTGATTATAAATGTTCCTTCTGGATTGCTAAAGTCTGTTCTTTGTATAGCCAGGCATTCCCAGAGCAGGTGGCCAAACTCGCAGGCTGGGGTCAGTGTTTGCATTTGTCGTCGCGAATTTCTGGGGGAAGTGGCTGTATCTGTTACTTTGGGTATCTATTAGTCTGGAGACGTCTCCATGTTATTTCCCGTTTTGTGTCAGCAAGGGGTCGGCTGCAGGGTATTTCCGTCTTTCGCGTCTGTATTGATCGTGCACGTACCGACTCCAGGTAGGTGCACAGGCGATCCTTGGTGTTGTCGGCGGGGCCGACAACACCAAGGTTACAGGTGAATGCTCGAGCATCCTTGTTGGCCCGTTCGTTGCCCTCCAGCGCCGCGTTTGCGGGTGTCCTTATTAAAGTGTCTCTGATGTCTACGTTCTTGCCCTAAAGGGCAAGGACTTGTAGTGCTGCGCTGGAGACTCTCCCCTTTGTGAAGTTGCGGATTGCGGGCTGGGAGTCGCTGACAATTTTTCTCGCTTCAGTTGTGGACAGGGCTAACGCTAAAGGGTGAAAAACTAGCCAAGTAACAAAAAATACTATGACCTAGGTCCATACAGAGAAGGAACTAGAAGCATGATGTTACTCAGTCGCGCCAGGAGTTTTCGCCGTTAATGATAAAACGATATCTACATGATTGAGGTCGTCTAAGATAAGCTATAATACATCTATAAGGTAATACTAATAGACGAACCGTAGTGCGTTTCCCCGAACCTTTTCCATGCATCATTTCTCGACTCGAGCGTTCCCACATAAGGTGGAGTTCGTCCTTTTCAAGATAAGTCGAAACGTACTACTGACGTATAGTAAACTTCGCGACTGTCGAGACTCTAGAGCATGTGTTTGTGTGACCGCACAACGTAACGTACTACTCTGCTTCACGTGAAAGGTCTGGGAAAAGTCACGACAGCTTCCCGTAAACATATACTCTTCTCATTCAACTCAATGCTATAAAAAGCTTGCTCGTGTCATCAAAGAAATGGCTAAGGCGTTGTGCTGCTGAGCCCAAGGATGCGGGTTCGATTCCCGGCCGCGGCGGCCGCTTTTCTGGCCCCGGAGAAAAGCGAGAATGCCCGTAGGCACGAGGTTTGGAGAGAGAGAGAGAGAGAGAGAGAGAGAGAGAGAGAGAGAGAGAGAGAGAGAGAGAGAGAGAGAGAGAGAGAGAGAGAGAGAGAGAGAGAGAGAGAGAGAGAGAAACGGACGCACGTTAAAGATCCCCAGGTGGTCAAAATTAAAGGGGCCCTGAAAGGCGTTTTCAGCACACTAAACGAAGTAGCGCAATCGTTAGATTGGGTCGTCAAGGTCATCTGGGCCCAGTATTACTCTTTTACGCGCAGCGGAAAGCTACACTTTTGTTGCAAAGTTTGTCGCTTTTTTCTCACCCTTTCCTTCGTGTTTTTGGACGCCGCCATCTTCACATGTCTACATCATCGATTCCCAGATGTTCGTCATGAGCTAGACATCCTGCTATTGGTCGGCTTTTTCACGCACTTCCGGCAAAGAGATGAGTCGTCTGCTCAGCGTCGGCTCGCCGGCTGATCTGCCAGCGGAGTGTCGGAGTGCTTGGACATTTTACGACAAACGAAACAAGTGTAAACAAACGCTTAACCGTTCGTATTGAATGCAACACGGCCATAACACGACATGGATATTCTCTTACCTGAGTACGTTCCGTAAAGAAAGCGTTGAAGCCCCGTGGCACTTTTCGTGCAATCGTAGAGAACGCCCTGAGCCGAATGCCCGGGTTTGACGGATACATTTTATTCCACTTCAAAACAATCCAGAGATGCGTTTCGAACGAACACAACGTCACAACATGCGTTGCAAGTCTGAACCGCGATTACGATGGGTTGCCTCCTCCTGCCCGTCGTAAATTCGGCACTCACCTCGCGCGCGGTTTGCGGGGACGAACAGCAAGTCACTTAACTCTGGCGCGCAAGCCGAGATGGCTTTTAGCCACGCACAGTGCACATACCCCATGCGAGGTTGAGTCGTACGCCTCTCGAGAAAGATAATCCAAACCATGGGAAGCACTATCCACCCGCAGAAGCACAACGTCGCATTTTATCGCGAAACAATGACGTCCACAACACACACACCATCGCCTCCTGTAATGCGAAACGCATCTCACACTTCCCAATGGGAGGGAGTGGTACGCCTGCGGTGCCCACATGTCGCCAGGTGGGGCCCCGAGCTGAACCGGGATCACGCAACCGTAACTGACTTCTGGGGAGGTTTGTGCCTTGTTGCCAAGGCAACCGATGTTTGAGATTGTTAAAGAAATGGCGCTCGCTCCAGCACTAGAAAGCTCAGAGCCGCACCGGAGCATGTTTTGCCAACGTTGCCGCTCTCCACCACGCGTCGCCCCAAGCTTAACTGGTCACATGATTGAAGCGTTTTGTGCACGGGTTCTGTATCGGTTTAAAATGTCTTTTTTACATGCCGCCGGCAGGAATTACCACCACCGCAAAATAAGACCCGGCACCAGCGGGGCCACATCTGATACGGCGCTTTTTGGATAAACAGTGCGCGGTGCATGAAAGGGACCGAGCGCACGATCCACCCCCAGCGGCTGCGAGTTCGTCACCGATTAAAAGTCACGTGCTGCCCTGCAGCAACGCACACTGTGAAAGGGCAAGGCCAGGCCGCCGCACAAATCCGGCCAGATTTTTCGTTCGCTTTTCCAGCCTTGAGCGGAGTGTGGGATTCATGATGTCAACAAAGCTTGCCCGTAGCAGACGGCAGTATGCGGAGCACCATAGCGGAAGTACGTCACCGCTGAAGCGCGCAGCATCATGGGAGGGAAGGCTTTCTCGCCGTCAACAGCGGAGAGTAAGTTGAAAGGAGGAGGAAACGCGGCGCGACGATAATGTGCGGTTTTGGATTTACGATTTCTCAGCTAATATTCATCGCTTTAACAAAATTCTTGCGGGAGGAGATTGCTAATACATTGTCTTATTTTGTTACATGTACATCCATGCATAGGCGGAAGGTATTTCAGGACCCCTTTAATCCGGAGCCCTCCACTACAGCGCAACTCATCGCTTGTGTAGCGTCGGCGCGGTGAAACTCTCACAATCAATCAATCAATCAATCAATCAATCAATCAATCAATCAATCAATCAATCAACGAAGCAGTGCGAAGAATAAGTGTAGCTTTCAAGCGGTGACTTAATAAATTTCTGGTGTGTCCGGCTTAAAATTAGGCGTAGTTTCGGAATGTGGAAACACAGTTGTTGACCGGTAGAAGCCGATTGGAATACGCTCGAACCCTCCATTATCATGTTGGTAGGCTGGCGAATGAGCACGACATTTTGTTGTTGTTGCTGCTGCTGTTGTATGGGAGATGTTGTTTTAATATCACATCTGTTTTGTAATTTTTTTTAGTATTTTGCAGTAGTTAAACGTCAAATATTTCGTAAGCAAGTAGCTAGCAGTGCTATTACTGCAGTGACTCTATTAAACAAGGGCAATGCTTTTAAATTCCCGGATAGCACGATGGTTGGCTTTAATTATGAAGCATTGTTGGTCTTGGTAGACGTACTCGCAAAATTAAGTACAGTTACGCGGAATTACGTGTAATCAACTAAAAGTACTTGGAATTGTCGTAGAATTTTCTTGAAATTCACTTTGAATCAATTTGAATGACTCAATTTATGAGATTACCCGAATCCCCACTGAATTCATTTGTAATGTAACTAAATTACTTCACAGTACTTGTGATTGCTCGAATGCGCTTTTAATTACTTGTACTTCACTTCGAATTGCCGGAAGTTGCTTGTACTTTCCTCAGTTTACTTGAAAAATCGCTTTGAATTACTTGGAAGGAATTAGACATATCCCGTTTAGTTAGTAGTGGTCATAGTATGGGTTATGACTGTGCCTGCATGCGCGCGTGAGCGTGCGAATGGGCAGAAGCCTAGGAAGGGGGGCGGGGGGGTTGATGGTTTCGTACTGATGTACGAAACAATCAGTCTTTCAAATTTTGTTTTCTGTGATTGTACGTTCGGTTCACATTTGTTGAATTTAATGGCAGTAAAAAAACAGTTTTTGAATAAAAAGTATTTTGCACAACGCCACGATAAGGGGAATTTCAAAAAAAGGAAAACTCAAGATAGACAAGCGCAGTGGTGTGGTTTTTGGCATGTCAATACGTACCCGCCATTCGATACCGGCACGCATAGGAGCCCAGCCCATATAACACCGCGAAAGCACACGCAATGAAGCAAGTATCCAAATGACACCTTGGCACGCGACCATATATCACCCCTCTTTTCTGCCGTGGCTCTTTTCTTTCAACAGTCCAAGGCACGCTGTCGACACCCAGGAACGTTATAAAAAACAACAACGTAGGGGTCAGCGTAGCACCTTGGGGTGTGCCGCTGGTCATGTTCTAAAAGCAGCACATTCCGCTAGACATTCTCGTCGTCGATAACACCGAAGCACGGCGCGTCGACGAGGAGGCTTCAGCTTATTAACCGCGTAAATACCACCGACTTTGGTTAGGCCTCTTTCCAGCTGCTTTTCCCGCCGGTAGCGTCATGTGCTTGAATTTCCGCGTTTTCCTAGTTCAGCACGCGGCCGCCACTAAGCGTTCCGTTCGCCCATCTCTCTCTCCTGTTGTCGATGCTCCAGTTTCGGTTTCGCAATCTCCTTTTCCTCCGTTCTCTGTTCTCTTTTCCGCCGCCTGCTCTTCTCCTCTCCTCTTCGTCCCCTCCCTCTTCCGGAGCACCGGCATTTGTGGGTGTGCGGAGGCTGGGAGAGGCTGAAGGCCCCCCGGGGAGCGCTTCGCCAGCGACGCCCGTGCACAACGCAATCGAACGCACACGCGCGTCGTGCACAACTTTTTCGCGCGCACACCTGAACTGCAGCGTCTCGCGCGCTGGCGTTCAGGTTGCGTCTTGGCGAAGCCTGCGACGCTCGCTTCACCGCACTACCTGGAATCCCCTTCTGCTTGGTGGTTTCTGGGCTCGTCGTTTTATTTTTTCTCGCTGTGCGCGCGTTTTCGTTTTTCTTTCAGTTTTTTTTTTTAACTTTGCCTCGTGTGTGTTTGCCAGTTTGGATCGGGCGAAACTTTTGAGTGACTTTGCTGTTGGGGTGGTGTATCCGATACCTCAGTGTGCAACGAGGCTCGGCACCGTTGCTCGGAGACGTCGCCGACGTGTGGCTGATGCAACGTGTTTGCCCGCTATTTGCGAATATAGCGGTTTAAGCACCTGTCATTAACACTCGCTGTCGTTATCCGGCGGGTGAGGGGCGACATTGAGCCTCAGCTTTCTGTTCAACGCGGTGGTGTTCGTGATTAGGCGGCGTTGTGGTGCGTTTGCTCGAGTCGTCCCGTCAGCCGGCTATCCTGAATCGGCGAGCTGACGCTGTCTGCGGCAGGCGTGACTACTTGCCCAGTCTGGATTGAATCCAGGTGTGAATTACCTGGCTGGTTATATTTCGCAGAAAGTTTTCTTAATAAGGTGGTGTTACAAACCTTTTGCGTGTGCTTTACGCGCTGTACTCGTCAGACACGAACGTATCAACGTCAACACCCGTCGTCGAACCGCCGCTCAACGTCGTCGCTTCGCAGTGAACTGTGTTCGGCGCAACTTGGTGCATCGCGGTGTGGTGCTGGTGGTGCTTTGAGTGAAGTGCTGCTTTGAGTCAGTCGTGCAACCGTGTTACGTTATTCAGTGGTAGTGGCCGTTTTCGCTCACGGTGAAGAGGTGCTCATCGTGGAAGTTTTCCGAAACGTCTCTTAAAGTGGCGACGCGGCTTGGATTTTTTTTTTGTGCGTGTCCGTTGACATAACCTCATAGATCTACCGTACCCCCGTTGAATCTCGATATTGTACCCGTAGAGTGGAAATCCTAGTTCTGTACTGCATCTTTGTGCGCGTTTCACGTTGTTCAGTACACGCACGGCACCGTTACGCATTTGCGAGCTTAACGCGAATAAGCTTCCTTAACGTTAGATAGCGATTTTGCGGCATTGCGCTAACGTCCTCTTGGCACTCGCTAGCGTCATTCCGTAATTTATTCAGCCGATGTCCTAGAGAGGCAGCTTTCGAATCGATATTGCGAGGCGGCATTAACTGCGTCGACGCGTTCCATCATTACGGGTGTCCTGTGCTCGAACTTCCTCTAAACCCTCAATATCAAATTCTTCAAAACGTCTACGACGAGCTTTTAGGCTTCCTGTTCGGCTGGCGCACGCCTTGAGAGTACTAATCGATGGTTCGCTGGTGAATACTTGTTCTTTAGAGATATTTAAGTATTTATAAAATGAGCCTGTCGACTTCATTAACTATTAATCTCTCGTTTAGCTGCGCAGGCTTAAAGGAGGGCTCTTTTTAATGCTAGAACATCTTGTGCATTATCCTGTCTGATAACGCCAACGATAAGCAACGCTTCGTGAACGTTTTGGTTTCTTACTTCAGCTAACTGCAGCCTTATATGAGGAATCGATCTACCTTCGTGCGTTTCGCTTCGAATTCGGGGAGGTGTTTGCCAAAAAATAATTGCCTCGTAAGAGGTAATCGGACGGGTTCTAAATTGATCGGCCTACTGATCATTCTTGGTTTCCTTTTTAACTGCAACCAATGCCTCTCGTAGCACGCTAGAGACATCAAAAACGAAAAAAAGGTGTGTGATATAGTGTGCTCAGCGGAATTCGTGTTCAGAACTGGCTGCTGCAATACGCGGAGGAACTGGGAACCAGACCACACGTAGTTGTACTCTAAAGGTTGGAGAAGTATTTCGTTCAAATCTCTCCCGCTGAAACCTTTCCCGCGTTGCTGACGCTTTTCTGCTGTTGTATCTTCTCACGTGAAACTTCCCCGGGACGTTGATCGAACAGCTACAGGCGGACTCTCGAAGAGCTCACGACAGGTTTTGGCGTAGCTTTTTGAAGGCAAGATTGTTTGTTTTTTCTCGCACAATAACAGTGTGCTTGCGCTTCTGTCGGGATCCACAGCGCCGGCCCCTTTCCGAGAGTTCGTGACTCCGTACAGCGACCGGGGACATAACATGATCACTGTCTCTATGTTCACCAGAGGATTCGTTAAAGGTATATAAGGCGTTCTCGGCAGATTCCACCCCGCCTTTCTAACCACCAGGCGAGCGGTCGATGGTAATTCGATCAGATTGATTTATTGGCCTCGGAACGACGCCAAGCCCGCGGCAAAGCGTGTGTCCGGTTGTGTGGTTTACCGTCGCAGTTTGTGGCTCGCTGCAGGGGGCGTGCCACAAGGAAGTACCCTGGGGCCGGTACTTTTTATTTCTTTTTTATCGCGTTCTCTTACCAGCGGTGCAGTGTTGTAAAAGATTTCGATTAGCTCGGTTATATAGAGCGGGAAGTGTAGCGAGTTGGGAGGGAAGATCAGAGTTGTGCCTGTTGACACCCCCGCAACAACTTTGCGTCCTGTAGTAGCAGGGACTGCAACTCGAAAAATAATAAAAGGAAAGGAAACACGAGCAAATTTTGCAGTGGAAGTAACGTAGGATGTAAGAAAACTGTGGCTCTTTGGGGTTAGCTGGGAGGTCTCCGTGGCTAAGCCTCGATTGTAACTTCGCTTAGAGAGAAAAAAAAAAAAAACTGCTTGGAATAACCTTATACCGTTCTACGCTTGCTTCGGTAAGGTTTCTTCTGAAAATCCAAGCCCTCAATTGCGGCATTTAGCGTAACATTTTTTTTAAAAAGTCGTCATTTGGGGCATCTGAAGGAGATATTTTTTTAGGTTTGTTTCCGTGTACGAAACTAGCGGTTTCGAAAGAAACGGCCGGATCTCTTTGGCATTTTTTCCGCGACGTTTTTCCGGCGTTCCCGGGTCGTCGTCTGCTCGCAGGAAAACGGAACGTGCACACAGGGAGCGGAAAACCGACAGGAAGACGACATGCCCGAATAATTTCACGCTACGCGAGATTTGCTTATCCGCTGCTCGCATACGCGCTTTGCGAAAGGAGCTCGTTCGGAAACGGTTACGCGCTTCACTTGATACAGAACACCGGTCGTTCGTCCGGGTGTCGTCAGCAAACGTTGTCGTTGTGCGCTCGGTTGTGCAGGAGATACGCAGCGCACGCCGTTGTTTAGTCTGATATATACCGTTGTGTTCGCGCCGCTCCGCGTTGCTTTATTAGACGTCTAGATAACCAATCGTTGTCGGTTTAGCTTCCCAACGTTAAGAAGAATTCTTTTCCTTTCACACTTTCTGCGCAAATCGTCCTTTATCGTTGCAACTTTTTTATATATATTCGCGGGTAGAACCTGAAACGAAGCAGAGGAATCGCGTCCTAGTTTTCCGCCAACTGAATGATCACTTGTTGAAAGCTTAACGTGCTATTCTTTTCTATTTCACTGAAGCCCTGACATGCGTTCGTATTTGTGAACCATTTCTGCTGCTTTATAACCTTTGTCTTCTCTTGAGATTCTCAAGGATTTCGGTCGTGCGTACAACACCAGGGAAAGTGCTGCGGGCAGTTTAATTTTTCTCTTCATACATTTTTCCTGAACGAAATATCCGCGTAATATTTTGAGCTGCTGGTAACATTTCTTTTTCTTCTTGTCGGCTGGTGAGACGGGTTGACGTTTTCGGCCGTCATTTTCTTAAAAGTCATTCCGCTCGCCGTAAGAAGACGTCTTTAAAGTCGTATTTTCGCGGACTAGATGCGTACATTCGAAATCTTTCGCCTGGCGTGACGATGACTTCTTTATTTCGACGTCCATACATTTCAACTTAATCGACGTTACGCCGCGAAATAGCGTATTTAAATAATTGGCTTAGCGAGCGAGAAGATAACTGAGATCCCGACAGACATAACCGCTTTATAGTCGTCCCAGAAAACTTCTGCACGCTCCGAGACCTTCTAGTTTCACGCAGTAAACGTTCCTTCACTAATTCCCAACGGGAAGTAGAGTACTTAGTTGACTCCAGGGTATACTCCTAAGCCTATTTACGTCGAGCTGCAACGTGTACGCTACCTTGACCCGTTTCCGTTTTCCACCTTCTGGCAACCTCATTTTCTAGGTGTCGCCTTGCGGACGCATTACCGCCGACTGATCGCTCGAGATATATCCTATTAGAAAAAGGCCTACGGGACTTCTATTTTGCACCCCCCGCCGTTGTGTCGTCCGCTCTGGCCTCGGCAACGAAGCCGTTTACTCGATCAATCTTGGCGGCCGAATAAGTTTCTCGGGTTAAGTTAGCCCCCCCCCCCCCCCCCCCCCCCCCCCCCCCCTACTTTAACGACAACGCGAAAGCGGCTTAATTCGTCCGAGATACCGAATCGGACGGCGCTCTCATTTCGGCGACTCGAGCAGCAATTAGGCCAGTGCGCGCGCTGTTTCGTTTGCTCCCAATTAACCTCTCGCCTTCGGCCGTGCAACGGGGAGTTTCGAAGCGCGGCCATCTTTCGGCTTCTGTGTAATCCCTGCGTCTGTCGTAATCTATTCGCCGTAGAACGTGGCCGGATTATCCTCGGTAGCCCCGGGTGCACCGAAGCGCGGCATCTTGGGAAGACAGGGGTGGACTCTTCGATGTAACAGCCGGATCTTCGAGTTGGCGTGAACTCTGTATCCGCTTGGCTACCGTGGCGACTGTTTAACGCTAAGCCTAATCGTCCACTAATTACGTCAGCGTCTTTGGGAGTTGCTTTGTTGCTTTGAGCAACGCTGTGGCGTTTGTCGAAATAGCTTTCGCTGCTACGACAACAACAACAACATAAAAATAACTACAGAACACATTCGAAGGCAGGTACAAGCTTACCTGTGTTTGTTTTACGCTTTCCTCCGGTAGTCGGTCCTACCGAAGCAGATGATAAAGATCTCCGCTGTGTGATTTACTGTTATACTTTCTTAGTCACCAAGAGAGAACGAGTGAGACGCATCAACGAGGGTTTTCTCGTTCAAATGTGACCCCGGAACACTTATTTTAGAGATCTTAACGAACCCGCGTTCCACATAGTGGTCCTGGAGCCTGCAGAAGCAGCGATTAAGGCATCCGAGTTAGCGCGCAATTGATTGCGTTCTGGGGCGCAACCCTTTCGCGTTGCGAAACCGCATTTCCACCAAACCAATTGCGACACATTAATCCCTGTCCAAGTCTATTTTATTGGAGTCGTTTCTATATCCGCTGCGACACTGACACACGACTCGCTTTAACTTCTTGTATAAGAGATCGTGGCCTGTCCGGTTAACCTTAACCTTTCCGGAGTTCCGTTCTAAAGCAGCCGAACGGCGTTCTTTTTTTGTTTTCAGCGCATTGCATGGCGCTTTAAATCTCGCAACCGGACATTTATTGCTTCTCGGACCGGGATTTCCTTTTTAGAATTCCCGTTTCCTCTCAAATTACGCCGGTACCAGCCGAAACCCATTGCTTTTCTGAACCTATCCTCTCAGATACATCGGTTCTAAACCTTTTTATTTTTAGCTCGTTTGTTTGTTTTTCTTCAGTGGAACACAAAAACAAGCTATACGTCTACCGCTTCTAATATCTGGTTATATTTTCCCTAACCGTGTCCGGATTCGGTTTCCTAAGATTTCGTAGCTAAGAGACGGCCGGGTTTCGTGACAGCTCCTCATCACTTTCCATTGGTGGCGCAACCTGTAAAGGAAGAAAATAAAAGTTAAGAATCCCTCCCTCTAGAACCCGGTGCGTGCGTCAGGTTTAGCCCGAACCCGCGCTCGGTGGGCGGAGCTACACGTAATTTACGGTCCCATTTGCACTTAACCAAAAGTATAACCGCAGCCTTTTCTTTTTGAACACATTTTCGCGCGCGTTGTAACGACAGCTGTCCCGAAATAATTGAGTAAGAGACGCGGTTAGTCTGGCAAGTTGCTCAGAACGCGTCGAGCACTCCAAATAGTTCCACTCCCTGTCGTGCATTTGCGCGGGAAAGGCGGTTCCTTTTTTCCCGCCATTTTTGTTGGCGCGAATTTTCCGACTCCCAGGTAGCGACTGTCCCTTTCAATTTGGCGCCGGTCGAAGCGTTTTTGCAACGTGCTTCTTTGCGTGCACGTCAGCCCTTCTTATTCGCTATTTTTCTTTGCATAAGCACTCTTCGCGAGGGACAAGTGCTGCCGATCGAACGCTTCGAAAGAGGCCGGTCTTGTTGTCCGAATTCGTACAACACGTTCGCCCGTACGGATAGAAGAAAATTCTGCGTTGGGCTGCGTCGTCGTCTTCCCGACAAGTGGAAGGTTTTCTTCCGTACGGCGACTCTTGTTTCTTTTCTTTTCTATGTCTCTAAAGCCTTGAGGTGCGTTTCATAAGGTGCGTTCGCAGTGGCTTCGCTGCTGTAGCTTCTTCGTCAAGTGCACTCACTGGGAATAAGCTACAGGGAACCATTAATATTTGCGCCTCCACGTGCTGTCGGCAGCATCGATTGCGAAGCGCACATTTTGTGCCGATAAGAGTCGGCAAACAACGATTTCGGAAACCGGTATTTGCTTAACGTCATCAGCGTTGCCTTGTGCGTATGTTGTCGACACATTCGTGGTTATCGTTTCGTTGATCGGCGCTTTTGTGCATCGAACATTGTCGTGAGCTGGGTAACGCTGCTACGTCTAGCTTCTTTACTTCCAACTGAACACCTCTCTCCACTCTTTTCGTCTTCCCATTTTTTTTCTTCGATTTTTCTTTTCGTCTTCGGAAAAAAATCTCGGGAAGTGAGCGGGGCTTGGACGTCTGCCACTTCTTCGGGGTAAGAGACGTCGGGCGTTTGACGGATCGCGTTCGAAACTTCTCTCTTTGCGTCGTTCGACTTCTGCCTCGCTGCCGCTTCGTGTTCTTCCTATTCTCGTGTGCGCATTTTTCGCCCCTCTTCGGTATCTTTCTGAGAGAGAAAGAGGGATACCTTGAGTGCGCGGTTCCAGCCTAGAGGCTGTCTCGGCAACGTCTTCTCTGTTTGTCCGCGCCAGTTTTCTTCTAGCGAAGCGGCGCTTTCTACCTGTCTTGTTCGCTTCCCCTTCTACGCTTTTTTACCCCTCTCCCTCCTCCCAAGTACCGTATCTTCTGCTATACTTCTACCGTGGGTTCGGAGTGGGGAAGCGTCGCGGCTTCCAAGTCATCGCCTCGACTGCGCAAATAGCTTCAGCCGTTCGAGAGCCGGCTTCAACGTCTGGCGAACGCTGCTGTGCTCGAGATAAGGTTTGTTTTCTTGAACGTGCTTCTCCGTTCCATAATCCCGTCGCGCTAACCGCGCGCCGAAGTTGAGTGGAAGCGACGGTTGTGTTGAAAGAGAAGCTTTTTGTCTCGTCGAGGTAAGCGCAATTCTTGTCTCATTTGCCGGCGAGCTTCGCGTTCTTGTTGGCGAGCTTCTGTCGGCGTGTTGAAATCTTTTCGCGGGGATTTCGCCAAGGCGCTGCTGTTAGGCGTAGTAGCTGAGGAGACGCCTGAAAGGCTTTCTGCGTTGTTTGTTGTTCATTAAATTAATACCCACACACACGAGGCAGGCGGAGAGTGTCGGAAGAAAAACACCGGATTGAGCATCTCAAGGGACTTTTTGTACCACTGCGCACTGAATTCGATCATTAAAATAGAAAAAAAGAAGTAAGTGGGCTGTGTCCAGTAATTAACGGAACTGCTAAACAAGTGATGACTGTGATGAATTTTATGTCTTTTTATAACTCGTTTTGTTAGCTCGTTAGGCGCACGTGAAGCAAGTCCACGTACCGCGATTTCATCATCTAATAGGCCACGGCTCGAGCCTAATCATGCTGATATTTAATTAGCAAGCGTGTTTGGTTTTCTGGCAGTGGTTAACCCGGTTCAAGTACAGTAAATAAGATTTTTTTTCTTGCTATAGTAGAGGTGGCTGACTGGTTTAAGTTGAGTCTTTCCCCCAGAGAGGAAGTAAAGAAGCGGGAATTTCGTCTGAATCTAACTTCGGCTTCCCAGTAAGCCCCATTTTCCCCCGCTGACGGCAAAATCGTCTCGTTTTGCGACATTTTCTTCAAACTTTCAAGGTTCTGAGCGCACGTTTGCTCCGGTGCGTACTTTAGTGCCACGCCAACCGTGCGGTTTTTATAAGCTTAAGCGAAGTGCCGAGCTTTACATTAGCTCCTTCCGCGAGGTATCCGCCCATGTGAAACGCAAACGTTGCGGAAATCCCGAAGCTCTTCCGCCTTAATCCCGCTTTCTGATTCTGCACGTTCCGGGTGCGCGCAGTCAGTCGCGTTCGTGGCCGGGGATCCCGACGAACCAAATTGAATGCCAACACACTAATCGGATAGGTGGCGAGAGCTTTAGGTTAAGGAAGCAGAATAGCATCCTCACAGTCAGTGCCGGGTGAGACGGAAGTTTTTTTCTGAACTCGTAACCGTTAAAAATAGCAATTGCAAGTGACGAGACAAACAATAATAATTCTGCGCTTTAACAAAATCGCGTGGTTTCAATTCCAGTTTTATTCGAAGTTTTCCACGCTTCCAACTGTGTAGTGCAGGGAAATTAGACAATCCTGCTTTTAGCGAAGTTCCGCTTACTGCAAAGTCAATTTCCTGTTTCTAACTATCTGAAGATCCCGTTAATATTCGGGGAATATATTTTTTACTTGCTGAGTGGCGTCTGTTATTTCTATTTTACCACGTATTTCAGTGAAACTGCGTGAAGGGGAGGAGGTTGCTAATAATAAGGCTCCGGTGTCCCGTAAACTTTTGTCTGCCGCGACCGAAATTGCGTGCGCAGCGAAGACCTGTTACGCATCTTGCTTGTCGTGTTGAATAGGCAAACGAAAAAACGTTTACTTCAAACTTCCCTAGCTGCTGGTTTATTACCGAAGACCAATCTTGCCCCAAAACTGCAAACATCGACAAGGGATTACAGAAAAGCAGTTTTATTGAGCGGACTTGAACGTGGGACGCGAAACCGCTGGCATGTCAGGTTCGTTTTGGTGAACAAAAAATTGATCTCGTCGTTTCATTTCTCTTCGCGACAGTAGTAATAAACCAGGAAAGTTATTCCTCTCGCCAGTTATTCGGAGAAATTATATTTCCATCTCGGCTACTCCGTGTTTTTGCTTTTTGATTTATTAGTTATAAGCAGTAAGTAGACAGTCGAAAAGACAGTATAACAACTCGTTTTTGTGTTCAGCGTTGCACGGCATTAAATTTCGCTTCGGTGTTGATAATCTTCGCGTCTGCCGACCATCTGGGGAAACCTCAGTGCTGAATCGTTCGCATCAGACAGGACTACTTCCGCGTACGACTGTTGGTTTATATCAGCGCGTTCCGGGCTGTCTTTATTTCTCAGGGGAAATATCCTCTTTTTAGTGGAAAAGAGCATCGGACAGCGGTTAAAAGAACCACAAAAAAACTTCGAGTGGATCGCGTTTCCCGACGTGGCTTCTGGATAAGACAGGCAGAGTTGCGATAATTGAGCGCGGGGCACAGCCCCCGTAGCAAACCGGTCGAATACAATCACGCCTTTGCTATCGACGTCGTTGAGTGCTGACGTGACTTCAGACGGAATAATTTTCCGCCGCGGAAACATTTTTTTTCTTCTTGTATCGTCGCGTTTGAGGAAGTGACAGGAATATTGCCAGAAGTTACCGAGAACGCTGGAGTTCCACGGCGATAGTCAGTTCGCGTATTACTTCCACCGGACGGTAATACGCCCACGGTGTTTGCGTAGGCGCTCGGTCGTTCCACGCAATTGCCCGTTTGCTTAGTTAGCGCGTGGGTGGGATACAGTTCGCGTCGCTGACGTTAAGCGTCGGGGAACGCATTAACGTTGAGCTTCGCTCGAGCTACTCGTTTCCGATGCCTCCGGTTTCGTAATCCCGGGTGTTCTCTCGCTTATTGTCCAACGGTTCACACTGTCGCGTATTGTGCGCGTACTGTACGCGTATTGTCTCGCCAACTCCCCGTTCCTCACGAGACTTCGTTAGCGGTGCGGGCGACGTTCGCGTTCGTTTCCGAAAGCGTGTTTGTGTTAGCCGTTGTTTGAAGTGTTTCGTTTCGTTTGCTAAAGGACGACGCGAAAGCGCTCCGAGTTGTATATCGTACCTCTGGCGAGCTTTCTGGGGTTGATTGGCGCGGCGAGGTGTTGTCGGGAATAACGGCAGTTTTTCGCATTGAGTGAGGTCGTCGCTTGCACCTGTTCAGCGCGTTCGTCGTTAACGTTAACGTGGAGGTTGCGTTGGCGGCCGAGCGATAACCGACGCTGGCAATAATGGAAAGGCGAAGGGGAGCTAATTGCGTGGGTTAAGGCGGTTGTTCTCGAGCATGGCGTTCGCTCGCTGAGATCTGCATACAAGGGAGAGTGGGTTCATCTTTAAAGGCACGGATTGAAAAACCAAAAGAAGGGGAGCACTCTAAAAATTAAATCGTTGTTTTTGAGAAAGCAGGAGGTATTTCACCGGCGGCGTGGTTGAATGCATTGAGTTTTAAAAGGAAAAAAATCAAGCGTTATAAACGACACGGAAAACCTGTTTCTTAACGGACGCTGTGATAGGACTCGGCGTAAATAAATCCGTATCGGCTTGCTCTTCAACCATAGAAAAGTACAATTTTTAGTACTTCTGTGTTTTTTTATCCTTGGAGCTAATGGACTGCCTTCCAGAGCCGCAGTCATCGCCGTCTGCGTTTCACTTTACAAACTAAGTCGCAAAACCGCCACGGCAGAGAACGCTTTTTTCCCCCTTTCACTCACAATTTTAACGGACAGCTTAACGAGAAAGAGGCGCGCGAACTGCGACGACGCCGGATGCTGTTACACGACGTTTTAACGTCATTTGCCGCTTTGCCTTTCGCAAGACGCGTCGAAAGCAGCTCCGTGCTAGTGGAGACGGCCAACTAAGGGAATTGTGGAAGCGCCTGGCGTGCGCTGTTCGTTACAGGTAGCTGTTTCTTTCTTTTGAAAACCCTCGCTTCTTCTTGAAACTCTTGCGACATAGCCTTCTTCCGCCGTTGAGAAGCCTTTCGGAAGTTACCGTCGTTTCCGTTCGTTTGAACCTCTCCCGCCCTCGCGCGCAACGTCTCCTTGCATACACATTTACCGGCTCCCACTTTTGACTGAAACAGAAAACAGCGGCGCATCTAACAAGGTTGCATCGTGCAAAGTGGGAAAGGCTGCCCAGTGGTGGCGCGGCCGAGATACGAGCAAGCGTGCGTTGTCTCGGGCAGCGTACCCAGCGGCGTATTCGGCCAGAAAGCAGCAGCAGCAGCTCGCCGTGAAACACTGAAAGAGCCGTGAAAGAGCCGAGGAACACTTCGCTTTAAAAAATACATTCGAGTCTCTGTCTCTATATTCGAGTCACTGACTGTCGACCGCAGGTGTGTTAGCACGGGCTGTTCAACAACGCGCCAACGACACTTCCCAGCGCCCTCTAGCGTGAGATAAAAGTTCTTTTTTTCCCTTCCTCGCGCCCGCTTGACTTTATCTCGGCTACAAGCGCGATCCGTGTTTCTTCTGCGAAGCGAAAAGGCGCCATACACCGCGCGTTTGCGTGCCGCGCGGATCGAGACTCCCTTGCGGGACTTTCCGTTAGCGTTCGCAGGCCTATCCGAGACGCGAGCGCGATTTTGGGGTCGTGTTTTTTACGAGCGTGTTCGGAGACGTCGTAAAAGCGCGTCGTTGGAGCCCGCCCGAAGAGGGCTTAAAGCAAGCTATAACTGTTCATCTCTCTTGGGCAGGATATCTCGGTATACGCTTGTGGAACTCGCAAATATTCGCGAGTTCTTTTACTGCTGTTTTTATTTTTGTTTGGCGCTTGATTCGACGTCAGAGGACTTGTCAGCGATCCGTAAGCTCCCGCTTTCTTGTGTGGTAGAAACTGGTCCGCCGGGATCTCGGTACACGGAAAACAAAATTTCCATCTTCATCGGCGTTCCGCGCAGATTCGTTATCGTGCCTCTCTTGTATATGCTTAGAGATTCTCCCTGGCGCTTTTACAGAGGTTTGGGGTGTTAGTCTTTCCGAGAAATCTCGCGGTGAGCGAGATACAGCGAGACGTTTGTTCCGGTTCCCGCGAGTTGTGCGATCGTTTTGATCGAGTGCTGAAAGAGCAGCGGTTGGATATTTCGTTTGCTTTTATTTTTTCTTGTAAACGCCTCCTTGCGCTTCCGATACTCACGGGTGCGCTTACGCCAACAAGTGAAAACTTCATTCGGTGTGTTGCTCAGGTGATAACGTGGTTTCGTTGCTGTCTTCTCGTCTTTTTAATTTTGTGTCTCTGCGAAGATTCGAGTTTGAACATCGTGGCAGCCAGCTAACCGAGAAAGAGAACGTTTCCGGGTGCTTTTAGAGCTAAGATTGACACGAAGTGGTTTTGAAAAAACGTCGCCGACACTGTTACCCCCTGAGGAAAGGAAGAAAAGAAAGAAAAGTGTAGGAGGAGCTTTCGTTGGTCGATTTGAACTGCTTGCGAAGCCGTCGGAGTAATTGACATTTTCGCTGACGCATACCGATCTCTCTGTCGTCGGGTGTTCGCATTCGCTCGGTGTGTACGCCATCGCTTCCGCTGACAGGTTTGGCATACGAAACTGAAGTGTTCCGTTAGTTCCGTTTCGTGTTTTTTCCGGGACCATTAGCGGGAAATTCAAACTTTTTCCGCTTCGCAAGGCGGTTCGTTAGGAACAGCGCAGGTCCGCTGTCATCGCGTCGAGTCGTAAATCCGACCACGAGCAGATGTAGAACGAGGAATATCCGCTCATTTTAGCGTTCCGGGCGTTTTTGCCGAACCCCACCGCCTGAAGCGTGCTAATAGAAGCGCGGCATTTTGTGTATTAACCTTTATGCGTGGACCACTATAATTATACCCAACCCGCGTGCCGAGATGTACTGTGACCGACGTGTACGTTGAGTTCGATTTTTGAGAGAGGCGCTTTATTTGGAGTGCGTGGAGTGCTCTTCGTTAAAGCCCGTGTTGAAATTGAGTTATAGTCACTAACAATCACTCGCTCCTACGCTGAATGACGTCATTCAGCTTGTGTTTTTCGTATCTTTGGGTCAGCTGTTCGTTCCCGCTATAACTGCCGCGCGGTTTCCGGCGACAGCTTGATATCCTGCGCCTCGGTCTGATAAAAGGCAGAGTCTCCTTCTGGTGAAATCGCTGCGCGGGAGGAGTGGGTCCACTGTCTGTATTCACAGCTATCATAGGGTGTTGTCCCATAAAAAGACTAGTGGAGCTGCGCTGCGCCCTGACTCTTTGCTTAATCTGCGTTAGAGCTATTCCCTGTTGCAGCTATAAACGCGGCCTCAGTTATCTGGGCGGGGTTGTTTAGCTGATGAGCAAAGCTTGCTCCTCGCGGCCTTGCAGTTCTTGTTTTGTTGACTGATATCAGTGTACCGACGTACGTCTTTGCTTTTTCTTTTCTCGGGGGATCATTTTTGTGATTAAGTGGGTCGGCGAATTGTTGGGGCCATTAAGTGCAGACGCGTTGTCTCGACCTCTTTTAACTACGCAGATATATGAACTTTGCAAGAGATTGGACCGGACTTTTAAAAGGTTTTCCGTAACCGTAAACGAAGAGCTCCACTCCAAGTGTCGTTTGCATGATAGGTTATCGCGCTATTATTTTTGAGGTCCGCGAAAAGCAGGCGATAAAGCTTAGGTCGTCCCCAAGACCTGGCGTTGTTTCAAAGGGTACTGCGTCACACCTCATAAAGACAGCGCCTAGCGTGGTTTTTTTTTGTCCGCGAAGCCGAAGACTCTCAAGCTACCACAACTTGAATTTTCTTCCGCGGGCCGCTGGCAACGCGACCTTACTCTTGAGTGCAGTTCTCTTAGAGCTCCACTTTGCAGATTAAGATTGGAGTGCACCACTGCTGTTTCACCGCTACCGGTCCAACGTGGACTTCCGCGGCGTCGAACCTAAACAGCATAAAGGGATGACGTAGTTCGCCCCCCTCGCGCGTTGGAATTTCTTGCGACTAAAGGTGTTTTTGCGTGTGCGCGCCGTGAGATACTTTTTTTTCCCTTACTCGTGTGTTGTTTAACCGATGACAACTACCGTGGTGCTACTATAAACGCAAAAAACTGCGCCACCGGGACATGATAACGCCCGTTTCGATATGAGGTTATCGTCAGCTTCGACGCTTCCCACACGATAGCGTAGTGTGCATACGTTGTTTGGTCGTCTGCGTCTTCTGCTCGCGTCAGTTCGTCGTGGAACGCGGCCGCACCGCGCCGCTATACGTGTCGTCTGCTATATTTGAATACGGAGTGTGTGTACAATTGAGACTACCTCTGCAAGACTTCCGTTTTACGGAGTACGTCTTCACTGAGCACGACGTCTGCCAAGGCGAACGCGGTTCAACGTCCCTTGCAACACGGGCGAACGTGAAAACGAATTGCTTGTCGAGAGTGGTGACAACTTTTGCGTCGTCTGCGAATTCAGGTACTCGTCGCATCGTCTGCGGAGTTCGTGTTTTAATCGTCTGCCATGGAGGGAGTTTGCCCTTTTGGAACGTTCTGCTTCGCGCAAGTACCAACGGCCGGCTGCGTGCAACGTCGTCTGCTAGCCATATAGCGGTGCGAATTCTTCTGAGCACTTTGTGTCGGCCAAAACTGAAGGGCTTCTCTTAAAACGTCTGCTCCGTGGAAGCTTAGGACGGTTCGTCAGCTCGTGTCAACAGCCGGCGACAGGCATCACGAAAACACTTGGCGGGAAAGTTTGAACAGTTCACTCGCGTACAAACACGTGGCGAAAGTGTCTCAGTGACTAGTCGTTCGTGAACCAAAAGAAGATATTCTTGAGATGGCTTTTGTGACTGGGATCATCGCTCGTCTGAGGACGTTACGAGTGGTGATTTGACGCCTGTGTCGAAGAGAACGCTCCTGGATTCTTCTACACGCTTTGTGCGGAAGGCGCTCAATTTGTTCGAGTGACTCGCCCTGAGCGATCTGTCTGCGACCATGATTCAGCGTCAAGAGAGCACCATCTACGAGGAGGACATGCCGGTGGTGATGCGCCGACGTGGCGTCACCATGCGGGTCCGCATCGTTAGCGTCGACTCGCCCACCAACTCGGCACCCACGTCTCCTTGGACGGTGAGCTTCGTCTCCCCTTGCTTCCGTGATACGTGTAGGCTAGCACTTTTCATGAAAGCATTTTCTCGGGGCACTTAAGTCTGCTTAGGTGTCGCCAGGAAAAGCCATAGCGCTTGGACATTCTGAGTGCATAGGCAGACTTAAGTACCCGAGAAAAATTTCTCGGGACACTTAAGTCTACGTACGTGATTTAACTGCAAAACCATTATGGCTTTTCTGTGGTAACATGTGCACATTTAAATGCCACAAGAAAAAATTTCAGGGGGCACTCAAATCTGCCCACCTACGAGTATTAACATGCGAAAGCATTTTCCCCTAGCAACTCGTAAGCAAGCTTAAGTGCCCCGAGTAAAACATTCATCGGGGCGCTTAAGTCTGCTTAGGTGCATTGAATGCGGAAGCATTGTGGCTTCCCCTAGTGACACGTAAACAAGCTCAAGTGCCCTTAGGAAAAAAAAAATACTTCTGGCCACCTAAGTCTGATTACGGGCTTTAACGCAAAAGCGTGATGGCTGCCCCCTGGTGAACGCAAGCAGACTTAAGTGTCCCCGCAGAATTTCTAGTGTTATTTTATTTAGTATTGGGGAATAGTATTTAGTATTATACAGAGATGGCTTTGAAGAAGAAGGTGATGATGATGGTGGACCAACGCTCTCATATCAGGCTTGTCATGTTTTTTCTATAAGCTCCATTCCTGGGCCCTTTCTCCCAACACTGTGTGCCCTCCTAGAAAGTGGCGCCTGAACAGAACTAGAGCTTGTGGTATTGTTGATAAAAATCATGGAAAGGGGGATGGAGATTCACCGTGCAGACTACTGAATTCCTTATTCCTTGAGTTCCATTTGCCTAAATGGTGCCCACCCTTCCTCCTCACTAGAGACGCAAGCCGTGAACGTACGCAAATACTCTGTGATAACGTACTGTGAAGCTTTTGGCTGACAGAGAGCATGCAGATATCATGTGGTTGGCGGTGAGTCGATGACGGAACATGAATTCCTGTATTAAATGGGCCATTGATGCCTTACTTTTTCTGTGCGAAGAATTTACGCATTGAATCAATGCATTGATGACGTAATTTCTTGCGTATAGACGCGGTGCGACCAACGTTGCGCCGTCGTCCGATGTTGGGAGAGGTGCGCGAGCCGACGAGCACACAGGCTTTGAGATCGCAACATGTCCTGGGCTGTGTTGCGCATGCGCAGTTACATCTTCCTGTGGACTGCGCCAATTACAGGGCCGCTATCACAGACCACTGATAACGTAGCAGCTCCCAGAGAAGAAATTAAAAAGGTCTGTAGGCAGGTTGCGATCCGCGCTTCGACCTGACGTCTCCCTGGTAACTTTGGCAGCGTTGCGAAGGCCGTCCTTTCCACGCGATCTCTCCACTGTCTTGTCCTGTCGCTCGCTCTGTTTACGGATCGACGCGGAAGTTTTGCCGACATGCCACATCCACTGCTCACGCAACGAAAAAAAGCACGTTTTTCATGAACTTGAGACGTGCGGGGGCGCACAGAAGACTACTGTGCAGGGGCGTCAGGCCGGCGTAAACAATGGAGTTTCACGCTGTCAGAATTGGTGTTCGTGAAAATTTTATTTCAATTTGGTGCAGCCTACTACTAAATACTGGTGCCACTGTTTCAAGCAAGAGACCGTAGATCCTTCAAAAAAGAAGTGTGGGTCAACGCTTGTTCGTTCTTGCAGTCCCATGAACTAGCGTGTACTTACTTCATAAGGAATGATTCTCATTGTGCTTTGCTTAAACGGGCCTGAAAAATTGGGAGTTGAAACGAATAAGAAGCTCAGGGAGGAAAGTGTGTACAGCGCGCGGGCCTAACCTTGAAAGAGGCGGCTACTGCATCTTTTTCGCTGCTGTACCTGCCGCGTTTACAGTGCATTAAAAAACAAAAGCAGTGCTCCTTCGCGCAAGTTTCTGTAGTTGTACAAATGTGCGCACACCAGGCTTGTTGGCTCGTCTGTTTAGCGCACTGCACAAGGCAAAACAAACTTCGATCAGCAGACGACCGGGCAGCCGACAAGGGCTCTGATCGGTCGCTCTTTCTCTATTTTACATGAATCTGTAACAGCGGTGACTACCTTGGAATGAGCTGTTGATATTGCTGATCAGCAAGTAGTTGTCACCCTACTAGTAAGTTCGGTAGGTACAGCGAGTGATAAAAAACTGTGGTTGATTCCTCTGTTACAAGAATCAGTAAAACACGAAAGTGAAATGTGCAGCGAAATCTGCAACTGAGGATGATTTGCGGGTTGGCGACTGTCCTGTGGTTGTGCTTGGTGAGCGACGTCCTGCTGGCGGGTCGCGTCATTTCCGTGACGGATATGCCGTCAGTGAAATCTTGGTGTATCGCGGAATAAAACACTTTCGTGTTAAAATATAAAACCCGAAAACGAACAACCCGAAGTATAACGTACTATTCAGTTCCAAAGGTTGCTTCCCCCAAGAAGACCCTGCGTGCAGGGGTGCACCCTTTACAGGCCGCTTGCTTCGCTGTACTGGCGTCACTTCCGTGACGAATATGACGTCAGCGAAATCTTGGTTTATCCGGGAATAAAACACTTTCGTGTTAAAAACGCGGTGGTTCGAAAACATCCGTGGCGCTTATTCAACGATGTCCTAATTAAAGCACACGCACAAAAAGAAATAAAAGACAGAATCGCAATCATCAACAAACATTGTGCCCGTCAACACGGAGGTCCCGCCTAATTAATGAAGTCGCTACAATTGGCGAGTGACAGTAAACCGCGATGTCTCGAAAAAATCCCGCGGGGCTGAACCAGAGCGATAGAAGAAGACTACTATTGTGTTCGCGGTGGGCAACAGCATGCTCGCTCACTTCTCCGGCTCGAAACGGCTCGTAAGATTACCAGACCAGGAAAGGATCACAAACCGCAAATACAGGTAATAGGTGGACATTTGATGATGGGAGCCCCTGTCGTAAGCGATCGCCGTCCGTTCGCGCCAGGTGGGCGGGAAAAATCGTATCGATCTTGAATCCGTCGGTGGTGTATACCGTCAGCGAAATTGGCTCTGCGTTTTCTTGCCCACTTCGAACGCAGCCGTTCGGTTTCGCCTGAATCGTGTTTAAAAGAATCAATATACACTCATCTTTCGCGCGCGGACACACTTGGGCAAAATTGGACTTGGACTTGGACTTGGACTTGGACACACTTGGACACACTTGGACTGTGCCCGCACCCGCCGCAGTGGCTCAGTGTCTAAGGCGTTGCTGAACGCGAGGACGTGGGTTCGATCTCTGCCGTGGTGGCTGCTTTTAAAGACGATAGTCTTTCTGGGCTACTTCAGCGCCGAAATTCTGGTCTGTCTGTCTGTCTGTGACTCGATTCAGCCACCCGGCCAAAGTGAAACGAAGTCTGCGCAATAGTCTTTTATACCCACAGCCAAATCTGAACGTCTAAGTCCGGTGTCAATGTTCAGGCTTGTCGACATTCTTGAACAAGAACAAGACATTACGTACATATAAGTCAGAAAATCAATACACGAGGGATATTTGTAGCGCTCCTTTATTAAAAATTTACGAATTCCTGGTTTTTGCGATAAAAAATAATAGACTAC
>NW_027526225.1:5908444-5936929 GCF_048455015.1 Haemaphysalis longicornis | reverse complement strand
ACGAAAATATTGGTCTTTTCAAGACAAGCTCAAAATTTTAAATTCCGTCTCCGCCGACGAGAAAGAAGAACGTCACCACCCGGTACAGTGTCCCAGCTAGCATTCCTTCAACAATTTTGACTGCAGAAAAGAGCATGAAGTTCGCGAAAAGGCGCCCTTTCAGCGTAAGTTTGGTTCTTGAAACGCGTTAAGGCACGCCGAAAAGTATCAAAAAGCAGAAGTGATACTTAGTTACGTTTGCGAATTCGGAGGCCGTGTAGTAGCAGCAAGCGCAAATCACGCAGTTTTTCAGTGTGAAATATATCCTTGAACAAGGGTGAGTTCAGCATTACTGATGCTAGCGTCACTAAATAAGCTACGCTTAAGCCTTTATTTAGTGACGCTAACTGATGCCTAGCATATTGGTTTCGTTTCTGCTTCATTCCCGCGAGCTTCAACTCGAAACTTGCATGTAACGAAAACCTGGATGTAACGAAAAAATGCGATTTTTTGCAAATTCGTTATATCCAGGTTTAACTTAGAAAAGACGCCTCGAACCACCAGAATGTAGAAAACGGCGCTGCTGCTTTCGAGGCAAACATCAGCGCAATGTTCCTATAGACGCATGCACAAGTTAAAATAAAAACAAGGCCGTTTAAGCGATGTTGCACACGTTACTCCTCAGAAGTAAGGAGGTACCATTGCTCGTTCCTTGGCCTTAAACAAAACTAGATATGGCACCCGTTTCTTTTTTTTTTTTTTTAAGTAACTAAGTACGCTACTCGTTACCGAAAATAGTAACTATAGGTAGAGGTAACTCGTTCGTTTAACGCCTTACGTAAATGCCTGGCTCTACTGGTCTGGTTGCCGTATTGTCGCAATCCTTGGCGCCAATGTGTTTCTCTTTCGTCACCGATTAATTACCGCGGAAGCTTGCATAACTACGAACCATCCGCGTTCCGTAGCCAGTGACTGAAGCGCTGCATTCGGGGCCTGCTGGCAGCTTTTGCGTGGCGCCAATCAGATCAGGTTACGAATACATCACGCCGCGTGTATACCGTGACCACGCAGTACAACGTCAGTACACTTCCGGGAAGGCGCTAGATGCACAGTCATTGCCATTTCTGCTTCGTCGATCGCACCGCAGGAACGGACAGCAGCCATTCCTTCAGATCTGAAACTATCAGCTCACAGCCGTATTTTTCCCGACATAATCAGCCGCACCTTCGAGATCAGACAAACACCTTCAGACAGTGCCACCGGGCTAAGGAAAGCCAAAATGAATGACATCACGTAGATCCGTGCGGTCGAGGCGGGCAACGTGACGACGACGGCGGCGGTCGACGGCGACGCAGCGCATGCACGTGATAGCGCTGCAGGAAGTTCCTATGGATTATGTTTTTTTCATTTGGCGCGTTTTTAGAATATAGCCAGCCGAAGAGTACAAGAATATCCAACGCACGCGGCAAAAGCTGTGTGAAGCTAAGCTTTGCCGTAGGAGCAGTAGGGTCGTTTTACACATCTCGGTGCGTAATTTTTAGGCGAAGCTGTTTACTACTGCACACATCACGAATGCGTTCCCAGAGAGCCGGGAAATGTCCGCAAGCATAAATCGCCCGCCTAGAGAGATCCGGATAAGGAGAAAGGGCTCGGCGCGGGAGGACGTGGGAGTGAGTGTTTCGGCGGACCCGCTGCGCAGCAACGGGAACGCGATGGAGGTGGAAGAGAGTGGACGCCGAACGCGACGCAGCCGCTCTTGCCGCCAACTACGCGGACACCGCCGGCCGGAAAGACGGAGAAGTTTCATCCACTTTTTTTGGACTCCACCGCGGTTGATGGTGTTGTTTCGTAAATGTGTGCAACCCAACGAAACCGAATCCGCCGCCATACGAATCGTTCGGCCCAGTGTTTTAGGGCCCTTCGTGACGGGGCTGTTGTCGTCTCCTGTCGTCGTCGTCGTAATCATCGTCCCTTGTAGTCACGGTACTAAAACACCGGGAAACTCATTTACGCCTCGTGCTAGAACGTAACGCGTACTAAAAAAAAACAAACGCCGGGGCACTCGTTTACGCCTCGCGCTAGAGAGCTTGGTGCTTCAAAGACAAAAGACTTTTACAGCAAAGCTTTATACCTCTATCCCCCAAAGTTTTCGTCTCCGTTGGCAAAAACGCCAAGGCGCCAAGAATACGCTTATACACTGCATGCTAGAATACGCTTATACACTGCATGCTTCGCCCCTCCCTAGGTTTCACGATAGTGAAGATGGCCCGGGATTTTCGAAATAAAGGTTACGTGATCGTCGTAGCCTCTTAATAAAGTTGGATCTACGCATGCATCTGCCCTGCTTGCGCTATCAACAGCCACTTTCATCATGCGTCCAGCCAACGACCCCCGCAAGAAGAAGGCACCTAGGGCAACAGCACGGCAAAAAAAAACCTGGAGAAAACAACGGTTTTTTTAAGTGATGAATGGCAGACTGCGTTGTCGGTCATTGAATGTCGTTCTCCAGGCACAGTGTTTTCGCGGTACCCACATGCCCATATCAGGAGAGGGTAAGCAGGCCGATCTGCAGAAGCGTTTACATGCACCGGCTGAGTGGTCGCTACGCTGGTGTGTGCCGCTGTTCTGGGTGATCATGTGAGCTGCTATGTAATGAGACCAGGATGAACGCCACACCCAGGAGAAGAGCTAATAAATGCGCCGCTTCAACATGTGACAAAAGCCCTTCAAGCGTTGCTTGGCCCATACGCGAAGCTCATCGCGCGTGCAAATAAAAAAATAAGAAAATAAATTACGCAGAAACTTTTTCACGCGGGAATAAGTTGGCTTCGGCTGCTCCGAAATAAAGCGAGCTCCTTAGAAGTTGGCTTCACTAGTGATGACATGAGTTGCAGGAAAGACTTTTCATGCGCCACAAGCAGTCTGATACCAACGTAGGAAGGCCCTGTGGCCATGAATCCCATGTATCTCCCATTGACCTCCCCCCACCTTGAGTCGACTTCAGTCGCATTTGCTGGTGTCAAGGCGTGCCAGGACAGGGTGGGTGAGGGAGTAGAAGAGGCGACGGGAGACGGGGAGCGAGATAACTGAGGCGCTTTCGTAACAGCCTTGCCTTGCGGGGGAAGGTCGAAGCTCCCAAATTCTTAGGAAATAGTTTCGCTCGCCCCGCCTACCACTCATGGTCGTTATTGTCCTGACTTGTGTCTTGTTTGTTGTTTTGGCGTGGGGGAGAAGTTGTGGGCTTGAGAAGACTGAAGCGGGGGTCGAGAGGCGGACGTCGACCAGAGAGAGGTCGGACCGGCAGGCGCCCGGGAAGAGTGCAGTGTGCACCTGCCGCCCGCCTTGCGGTGTATGCAAACCAAGTGTGGATTAGAATAAACAGCGTTTCAGCCTAGTCAGCGCAGCCGCTGACCTTCCATCCTGCAACGAGTCCCAGTGTTCCCTCACGGGTTGTCACGAACCACAAGAAAAAACGCGACTGCTGGGAAGACATTTTTTTAGATGTCAGATAAAACAAGTACGAAGGCCCGGCGCATATCCGCATAGGAAAATGTTACTAAAATGCGGGGGCGTGCCGGTCCGACCTCTCTCTCTGGTCGACGTCCGCCTCTCGACCCCCGCTTCAGTCTTCTCAAGCCCTCAACTCCTTTTTTATGGTGAATATAAGATGTCAGATAAAACAACTACGAAGGCCCGGCGCATTTTAGTAACATTTTCCTACGCGGCAAAAGTGTGCCTAATCAAGCAAGCCGGACAAGAAGACGGGTTTCTTCGCGAATCTTTAAACATTTTACAAACACGCTTGCCGCGGATAGTTTGCACTCCAGCGTGATAAAACGAGCCTCTGTAATATGACCCGCACAAGCCTCAACCCACGCAAATGCACCCAGCGAATAAGGTCACCGGAACAAGTAGAAAACAGTCAACGGGGGCCAGCAGGAGCCACGTGACCGGGATCTATTTATATGGCTAGCCAGCAACAGCTCTTTTTTCTGTAGTGAAATGTGAGCAGGATGGGACCAGATCTGGGAAGCCTGAACCACCCTAGCGCAGTTGTTGGCGCCACTCACGCCAGCAGTGCATGTCATGACAGGCTACTGTAAGGAGAAAGGCTCTAGTGCCCCATTCTGTGAAATAAATTCCCCGCATTTCCCCGAGGGGAAGAATGTGAAAGTGCGAATGCACGAGTTGAATTTGCGCGGTTCGGTAATGTTCGCGAAAGAGAGATCACACACACATGCACACACAACTACAAAGAAAGAAAGATGCATTTATTCACAGACACTTGATTGCTAGAGCGGATCTCAGCTTTGAAATTTCGTGTCAGTACTCCTTTAAGCGGGTGCATTAGCCCTTCTCACGCCCGATTCTTTGCCAATCCCCCACGTGGGTATGTGCCATGTCAGCGGCCAGGCAGCGCGCGCCCATCTCCCCCCGTTGCCAAGGAAGACGAGGAGATTCCTGGCCAATCCCCCACGTGGGTATGCTATGCGGACATCGCCGGTGGACGCAGGTTCAGGGTCGCTTAAGAAGTGCATTGCACTTAAAACCATTGTCGTTGTTGCTGTAGTTCAGTAAAAAAAAATTACCACAAATGTACTGAGTAAACAAAAAAATCCCCCGGGTCACTGAAGACTGCTTACGTGCTTGGAACACAAAAGCCTATCTATAGTAATTAATAATTTATTTGCTGTTACATTTCGCTTTCGCCTCTTTCTTCACTTTCATTTTTGCTCTTTTATAGCAAATTACTTCAACCTACTTTTATTTCTGCTACCCCATGTTTGCTCCCTCTCCACTTCCCTTTCCCCATGTTACAGTGCTAAGGCACACACTGTTGTACAGCTTTTACATTTCCAGTTCAGAGTTTTGTGAATTCTGTGAAGAGGGCACATTACTGCTCAAAGGTCCGGATTCCTGGCTAATTCATGGGTATATGCCACGAAGAAAAGGTCAACGACAACAAATTTTGTCCTACTGCTCTGAACATGCATTCAGTAATAGCTAAGTGGTGACGCATCAGGCTTCACTCCTAGTTCAAATCCCATCATCACGTTTTTTTCTTTACCATTTACAGCAGCAGCCACTTTCTTACTACTACAGCAACAAAAACAACACAATGATTTTTTGCAGAATGGGGCATCTAAGGCACCTTAAAACACATGTGCAACGCGACAAAATTTGAACTTGGCACTCCACAGAGAAGCCCAATGCACTACCACTGCCAAAAGCACTGAAGTACCTGCATGTTACAGTATACATACATGTTGTAGTGCAGCGTCAAGTGCATTAACGAGTTCATTGCCATTTATTAATGCTGAAATCTCATTGATATAGTGTGCACCTAGACAGAAACAAAAGTGTGCATAATATTACACTGCATAGTTTCAAACAAAATGAACTTCAGCCCTACTTGCCAATGTGCTAAGGCTGAAATGCAGTTCAGGGTGTTCACCGGTGAAGGCGACAATATTCACGAGCTACCCCTATTATTGTGCCAATTTTTCACGCGATAAAGAAAAAGAGATCCTTAGTCATGCTCCCACAGTCAGCAAGCAAGGCACAAGTACATGTCAAAGCAAGCCAACCAGCTCCCCTGTAAAACACGTTCTTGACTCGCCCCTACAAAAAATTAAAACCAAGCGGAAATTTTTTCCCGCCATTTCCCCTTTTATTCCGACAAGAACTTCTGGTTCCCCAGGGTACACAACGAGCAACATAGGTTTGAAGAAATGCACAGCGGAACACTGTGAGGCAGTGCCACTGTCTACAAAGGAATTGCCGCTAGAAGCCGGCACACTCTATGGTCCCATAGGCCGCCCACGCAACGGGTCACCCACGCAACGCAACGCAGCACAATGAACAATGCAACGGGCCTTCCCGAAGCATTGATGAGATTTGAATGGGTTGCCAAAGGTGGCATGGCAGCTGTCACCACCCTTGAATTACCACAGCCAGTTTTCCAGGCACTGGTGAACACTCTATTAGGGCTGCACTTCCCTCCCCCCCATATTCCTGGCTATGCTTCTGGTGGGATTACTGCATGCAAGCAGTGCAGAGAAGTTATCAAATAAACAGCTAGGATAGGAAGTACGACATCAACGTTTATTACACTCACACGTGCAATATGCAAGAGCCTCCATAATCAAACTGATGAAAAGTTAATCTACCATCTTTCGATGTTTCTATTTAAGTAGCAAGACCACGTCAATAAGATGAAGGAAGAGCCCAGACTCGTAAAGTTGGTCGCGCAAGTCTGAGCTGCGTAAAAGTTGACACTGCTGTTAAGAAAGGAAAAAAAAAAGTTATTTTGTCGAAACAAAACAAGAACCAAGCTGATGGCAGTACTGCTGCAGCTTGGGCTGTTTGGTGCCCATCCCAAACTTTTTAATGACAGCTGACTTTGTCACACAAAACGATGGAGCGATGCAGACACGATGCACAAAGATTGCAGCACTGCCATAATATTTGTCCTCTGTGTTGTGAATACTTTGGGCTGTCTTCGACTACTGCAACTGATAACTCACACAATGTCAAAAACTCTATGACAATCCAATAACATTTATGGGATAAAAATAAACTCGGCAGAAAAAGAAGCTACGCAAAATACTGTTTGTGTTTCCCGTTGAAATTGTTGCTGAACAATGGGAACAATTCAGCATTCTGTGCGATCCTATTCTGTGATTGGGGTATGCTAGGCGGCAGCTGCTCTGTCAAAGCACACGTGCAAATAGCAGGTAGTGCACACTGATCATGCACTGCGATATGTTAAAACATTTTAACATCTCCAAAAAAATTTATTCCATCATAGCATTCAATCTGTTATTTATATACGTGCATGTTATCATTCACAACGAACAAAATGAAGGACCAAAAATCAATTTTGTGTCGAAACCATTCATGCTGCATTGAACAGAATGTTTATGTCATGCCAACCTTACATCTCTTCTATATGTTTACATCCATATTTTTAAAATGAAAAAAGCTGCAGATTTGTTAGCAACATTTGCAAGCTGTTTCTTGTATTCTCATAACTGTTTTGTGTCTGGCGTGGGGAGAGCCATCATTGAAGACAGAAGCTCTGCGCCTATTCAAATATTTCGAGGCTGTGTCCCCTAACTTGCTTCACTGAGGTAGAATAAGGGCTCTATTACATCTTTTCACATCTTGCAATGCGATAAGCTTTGATCTATAGGCATTAACCAGTCCATCACTGATTCACGTACATGACAAATTTGTTTGCCCACAGTGAAATGTACAACTTGTTAAATGTAGTGCCAGACAGCATTCAGCAATCTCAGATCAAGTAAGGTCGATAACAATATAAACAACACAACGGTCATCCAAACGCCGGCCAACATCGTATGACACAATGTCAAAGAATGTGACAAACCCATGTAAATTTATCGACCAAAAAAATCTGACATAGTGCTACGACAAAGGAGATGAGGAGTTCGTAGCAAGGCTTCCAAAGACCAAAGCACAAAAATGTTTGGCGGCATGTGTACAAAAAAGACAAAACTCGATAAAAGGACAACAGAACGCCGAGAAAAGCTCATGCCTTTACCTTGACGAAAAAAACGCAGCCAAGCGAAAATGTCAAGCAACACTTGAGGATTCGAATGTGGAATTGTTTGCGAGCTCCAGTTTTATCAAGACTCATAACACAAGAGACACACTCCATGATGGATCACCCACCAACAATATTTGTAAACAGGTACTGCATATATGCGAAGCAAAATCAGCAATTGGGTCGATGAATAATTTCACTAAACTTGCTGTGGAATCGCGCATAAAACAACCAGTCCAGGTTCCAGGTGCAAAATTCTAGGTTTGTCCGTTTCAGATATGTCCCACTTCGGGTACGTTCTAATCGCGATGTTGCACTTACGAGGCCTGTGACAGATACGCGTAGATACCTGTTACAGATATGCACAGATACCGACGCCTCGCCTCCCGTGTGCTGCATCGCACCTGATCATCTGCTTTCAGCCAATCATGGCTCGCCTGAAATGAACACATTGAAATGAACATAAAATGGGCAAAACTGAGAATTCCACTCCAGGACAACTACTACACCGTGACAGCCCTAATTGTATCTGACCTTCCACTCGCCCCTTTATGACTATTCTTATATTAACGACGGCTTTGCAGGCTCATTCTCTGGACCTTCAGGCTCGTTCACAGTAGCTCAATTACGTTCCCCTCTCTCTCTGTCTTCACAGGGAATGCAAGCACTCCATCATGTTATGGTATTAAAAATACCTTACGACTCATGAAGATGCAGCCAGGTCTTGCAACTTTAACGGCCTTTAAGCTCGACTAACAGCAAACAAGGCCCGTCTCAATGCATGTATTACGCATGCTAACCCTGAAGGCTAAATAAAATGTAAGAAAATCAATTTGAACATTCATTATGATTAAGCTGACAAGTCAGGCTTGAAAGAAGCTTCTTGATAACGACAGATGTCATATAAATTACTGCTTAATTTACCCAACACAGTTTGCATTTTGCAAAATTTCAAAAACGAGGTCAGTGTTTAAAAAAAAAAAGAAATCCGATGGCCCTTCCGCAGCTGTTGCCTGTACAAGCTAATGTTAGTGCTGAAATCCCTCTTTCATAATGTTTTGCTGCTACTTTATTTGTCTTTGTGTATTAAAATTTCGGACAAGCTTGAACAGGAAACGTCTTCGTTGCCTTTTTCGAATACTTGGTTGCAGGTTGGTTGCGTGCTGCTTGCGTTTTGCCAGTGTGAATGAGGACACGCCGACATCATTCCACCTGTGCGAACAGTGATGGACAGCTGTGACTCATTCGGCAAAGGCCTCCACAGAACGCTTTCAGCCTCAATAGAAGTATATAGTAACCCAGATGATAGATGTTATTTGAGGCATGCGGCCTCATAATAAACGTGTTCAACCTTCTACTAAACGAATTGACTGATGGCCCATATGTTTAGATTTGGCAAGAATGGTGATGTGAATACCTATTCGCCAGATCTCCTGATTAGCCTTGACTGATCTGCAAAAGTTACGCGAATTATTTGACTTAACCATCTAGCACACATTAGTACGAAAGCCTTCTGTTGTGCTTGCACAAGGCTCGTATTGTCTCTGGGCAATTTGAGACACCCATTTGTGATGCACATCTCATCTAAAACGCAAAGCAGTCCACTTGATGCAATAACAGCAGAGTTGAAAGGCCTTGAAAGGTTTTGTATGATACCAAGGGGAACAATCCCACGCTGTGTGCAACAACGCTGTCTGCAAATAAAGTCTCGTGACAGCGCACTTCGAACTAGTAAACGTGGGCTGTTTAGTAAACCAAACAACTGTGTTTTTTTTTTTCTTACTCGCACCACACGTGCTCACTGTTACGAACGACCATTTTGTGTTCAGCGTCCATATCGTGACTCAATCATTGCATTGGTGATCTCAGCACTCAAGCACCAATACTCATCATCCTTCTCCTCACCACCCACAACCCCCATAAGATTTCTGACTCTCCCTATCACTAAACGGTGCTACTACTACCAAATAACAGCAAGCAGCACAAGGAGAACAGCACAGCCAATACGCACACCGTTTTAGACGTTCCGTTTGGTGTTATACCGGACGGCCAGTCTGGTAGCTCATGGTCTATGGCAACGCCACGAAGTTAGGAACATTATTGCGCATCATATATTATTTTTTATTTGACATTGAGCTGGCACTCGCTTCTAATTCTTGGCCTTTATTCTACAGGATTGTGTAACAGTCACAAAAAGCTAGATTATCGACAGAAACGCAACGAAATTGCGGCTAGACGAGTGCACGCGCCCGGGTGCGGTTTCTCCCAGCAAATCACGGGAGGTTGATTAACGGATACAGCCACAAAGGTCGCAGACGACCGTAATTGGCAGCAGCTTCAACTGCACCGTGCAGACGACGAGTGAAACGCCTGGCCGACGCAGCAGACGACGTGGTACGTGAACCTTTCTCGCAGACGATCTCGCACTGCAGGCGGGCCGCACACTGCAGTGTTTACGGCTCGCAATGCATGAACGCATGGCGTACTACGATTCGTTCGTACGGCCACGGCACGCAACATCACGGTCACGGGCGATTCGTTCGAGCTAACCAAGCGAGAAACAGGCACCGGAATGAACGACCCGGACGCGCTGCGTCGAGTTAGACCGTGAAAGTGCCGCACGCGTTCGCTTAATTATCGAACCACGATAGCAGGACGAATGACTCGATTATCGCCGAGCTGTTTTCCGCGTCGCCAGTGCCAGCCAAAGGGAAATTGGGTTATCTTGGCATAACTCGTATCGTTTCATCCCTGACCCCCACCCCGCGCCGAGTTCACATGAAGCCAGCGAAGCGGACGGACGCAAAAACAATATTTCTTTTTTCTTTTATTTTCGGCCAGAAAAAGTTTTGTTCGACGGTGCCAGTAGCGCGCGCTTTGCGGTCGCGAGCGCAGTTCATGCAAAGGACACGAGACGCAATTCGATAGATCCCCCACTCACAAGGTGTACGGCTTCAGGTATGAAAGGAAAGTGCGGGAAAAAAAGAAAGAAACCAAACGGACTCACCTGGTCTCCAGCAGCGCGCAAACTCGTTCAAGACGAAGGCCATCGTCGAAGCAAGTCGGTCGAGTCGTCGAACGGGCGAATAAAAATCCGAGGAAAACAAGCAATCACAACAAAAAAGCACAAAACGTAGCTCCGATCGCTTTCACCGCACCACCAAGCTTTTGTTTCGCTTGCACTTTCATCCTCGCGACGATTCCGCCGATGTGTGTCGAGACAGCGTTTATCCGACCGTCGGGCACCAAAATCACAAGCACTGTTTATGGCACGTGAGGTATTGCAACGACGGTCGTTGCGACGGGCTTTGGACGGCGCACGCTGGACCAACTCCACGAACGCGTGGTGTCGACGGAAGAAGCAGCATGTTTGTGCGGCGCCGTCGTGGTCTCACCCACGCCTTGCGTTGGCCGACTCCCGCGTTGTGGCCCGTGCAGACGACGATCTGAGGCGACGGTCTAAGAAGCAGACGATATCGGCCGCGGCTCGTTTGCAAACAAAAGCTCCCCCACGCACGAGCCGAGAAAAAAACTCGCCAGCGCGCAGGCGCCTCAGCTGGGAGGCACGCGAAACAACGGGCTCGCTTCAGCGACAGCAGAGCTCGGACGGCACGAACGATTGGGCCAGCGCGCAGACGGTGCAGCCTCCTGTTGGATCAGAGCCATGATTCACAAGCTTCATAATCGCGCAGGACACGCGTTGCATGGTGGGATACGCGCCTTCGCTCTCTCTCTCTCTCTCTCTCTTTCTTTTTTTTGCTAATGAACACGCGAACGCTCTCACTCTCACTTTAAAACTATTTGTATGGAGGGTAGACTCACAAGCAGACGAAACGCTGGGTCTGCAGCCCGTTTATCGTGTCTGTTCAGTTAGTACCTAATTAAACATTCAAAAATACCTTAAAAAAAACCTCTGTTGATTATTAAAATAGTAACTAGCACAAACATAGATAGTTTGAAGCAACTGCGTTTTTGGGATGCCCAAGTCATCTGCTTTCTTGCGACAGATTGAAGAGATGTGGGGTGTTCACTAGCGCCAAAAACTTAGTATCGAATGTTTAATTTTAAACAAGGTGACTTAAATGTCCAAGTTTAAAAATAAATAAAAACACTTTTTATACCAATGTTACAATTATGTTAGTTTTAAAATAAAAAGGTTGTAAAGCTTATTCATATTAGTTTCGGTTTCAGCAGTTCACTACTTGATGCTCCTGGAGGCATACTTTCCTCATGGTTTTACTCAGTGCATGAGGATTTACAAAAACTATGGATTCACGAGGAAAACATAGCCGTCATACATTTATGGCGCCCAAATAGCCTGTATTCTTGATATATTTGTACTTTCTTGAAAACAAGGGAACAGAAACGCTGTTGGCATCTTTGGACAAACAGTCTACACACGTGGCCGTACGTGGTCCCATTTTCGGCATAAGCGAGTCACGTTTCGGCTAGACGTACACGCATTGTTCTTCCCGTGATAAGGAATCGTTTGAAGTATATCGGAAGAACCACTTCCGCCAGGTACGCGCCATATCGTTCTAAGACTATCCATGATGGTTGGATGGTTGTTTGCACTAGACCTCTAGAACATACCAATTGTTTATTTCTTTCTACGTGCTCTTTCATCGCTGTCTTGTAGTACAGTGTACTAGAATTACACTGTACTTGTAGTACTCGTTGCCCCCAAGCTGAATTCCATCCTTGTCTTGCCCCCCCCCTTCTGCACACCGTGGACAACGTTGCCCTGGACGACAAGACGAACCAATCCTGATGCGTGTTTCGTGCGGCAGTTTCGATTTTAAGTGAACGCCCCAAATTGGCACGAGGCTTGAAAAGAACGTCATATTTTTAGTTTTCATTCTTTGCCGCGTTGTTTTAAGCTACTATTGGTTAGGCAAAAAACAACAACAAAAAAAGAACTCTCCTCCTTGTTCTGTGACAGTACCAAGCCGAGCGGGAAACGGATAGTATTGTGCGAGCAGAATATCGTCTGCGGAGGAACAACCTGAATTTTATGTGCTTGTTACGTAAGTAATCTGTTTAATCCAGTCTCAGACTTTGTGTTTCTGTTGCAAAGCTGTTCGTTATTTTGTTTTCCATTAGAGCAGGCCGCAGATAACAAAACCGTCGATGGTAGAACGACGCAACAGGTGCGTAAGTGAAACCAGAGTCCTTCAAAGGACTCTGGTGAAACTAGAGTGAACTAGAATAAGGTTCACTATTCTAGTTCACTCTAGTGAAACTAAATAATTTTAGATTTTTAAAGTGCTTCTGACGTCAGGTTTGACTATTGAGTCTAGCTGATGGTATGTTTATCTGACGGAACACGTTTCAATTACATTTAGAGCCCTTATTATGCCCCTTTGTCCTGCGAAGCGTTTCAGTTCTTTCACTCAATCGTACGTTAGGCCTAAACGTTTGTTTCCCTGCGCTGCCTGCCTGCGCAGTCATTCAAGGTTGCGGAGTAAGTAGTATTCTTCGACGTATTTGCTTTATTCGGAAAGATGTAGCAATGCCCGTTTTGTGTCTGTGGTGCGCGTGTATGTGTCAGCTGCCGTCTGCATTTACGTCTGGTTCAATTTATGCGTGCCCTTTTTTTTTTTTTTTTGCCATTTGCATAGGCAAACAGTTCGAAGTGCTGCATGGCACAAGTTACGCCACTTTCTGTACCAGTTACGCCGAACGCGGGCTCGCGGGAAAAGGAAAACCTTTGATAGATAGACTGGAGCTTTTAAATGCAAATAGGTGGCATTAAATAATGTTCTTTCAGCAGGTGTGGTGCATCTTGGAATGTGCCTTTGGCCTATCCAGCAATCTCCAGCCCTCCTTGCTTGAACTTAAGTATTGCTATTGTTTTGGTTGAACTGGGACACAAATTTCCTGCTTAAACCAACAGTGTATACTAGCCTCCGCAGCATAAAATATGGGCATGCTCTAACAGGCATTCTGGACCGAGGAGTCTCACCATGTGCATCGAGCGCAGTCATTCAGGGCAGTTCATAGTTCAGGTAGAAATATTTTGGATTCTGACAACAAAAGCAAGGGACGTAGCGACGATTGATCCATGACCAATCACTGTCATCATAATTACTGGACCTGGCCAGTTAGCATCGCTTATGTCACTTCTGTCATTAAGTAGGATTAACATGTCCCACGTATGATTGTGTCTATTCTAGTTTGCTTAGTTCTCAAAAAACCTTGCAACGTCTCTTGTTAATGCAAAACCGAAGAATTTTGTGGCCACAGTTGTTCATGAAGCAGGGACTTGGGAGTTTTTCTGGCTACAAAATTTCGCTGGGCCTTTTTGGGGCTGAAGGGCTGACTTGGCATGCACAATTTTTTGCACGCCTTTGAATTTCATAACACATTCAAGCGGTCAAATTCATGATAATTCAAGCGCACGAATTAAAAGGATTGTGCAGTCGTGTCTTACCACTTTTGTATTCTAAATAGCATTTCGGTTGAACCTGCAACATTTTATTTGTATACGCAGGTGTTTTTTTTTTTATTATTATTACCTTTTTAGGAGACCTGATCTAAGCACATCACAGCATTATCTAAGTGTGGACCATGAGTTCGGGTCCGGGGCATCAGCGCTCAGCACCGACTGCTCGTGTCTCGTTCCTGAACCGCCCTTATGGAACTGAACATGCAGCCCCCAACAGCACCACAAGACCGTCAGGTATGTGAGTCGTAAAAAGAATGACAGAACAAAAAAATTGGTCGTATATCTGCTCCATTCGTTGCAAATGTCGACGAAAGATGATAGTCGACTGGTGCCCCTCGCAAGTAAATTCCTCCCTTCTCTTTCCCACTCACCTTTCATGCTGTTCCTCTTCCGTCTCGATCCTCCCAAGATAACACGCTAGAGGTTTGCTGAAGTCAGTTTAAATTTACCACGTTTTACTGCTTCAAGTCTGGTGCCTCGATGCCAGCGCTGCCGTAAGGCAGAGACGCGCATGAATCAAGGCACCCTACTACAACGTTTATAGAACCATGTTGCCCTACTCCATGAGCGTTCCAAACGGAACGTGGAACTTATCTAGTGGAACCTTTCGTTGCATTTGCTGTTTGATTTTTTAAATGCCGCCAGGTAGCGCGGGCAACAGCTGGCGATGGTTTTCTGCAATTGATGTAGTATTTCATTTGCTATCTCAAAAACCAAGCATCCATGAATTTTTTTAACTAAGGAACACTGCAAATATCACTCATGTGTTGACTTTCTGGCTTATATTTGCGTAATGTCTTGTTCTTGTTCAGCAATGTTGACAAGTATAAACACTGACACCGGACTTAGATGCTTAGATTTTGGTGTAAGTATACAAGATTATTGCACCGATTTTATTTCACTCTGGCTGGGTGGCTGAATCGAGCCACAGACAGACCGACAGACCAAAATTTCTGCATTTAAGTAGCCCAACAAAGACTGTCGGTCTTTAAAAAATGAGGCTTGCAGAGATAGGAGTACCCTGGCTAGTTTGTAATGCCTGTGTTCCTCTGAATCTTTTGGAGAGAGACAATTTTCGCTCCTTGCTTTCGCCAGAAGGGCTGTAGGGGCTCGTTGTTGAAGCGGAAACCTTGAGTGTCGCAGTTGTAATGGATTTGTCACTGTGCCGTCCTGGGAAATGTGGTTAGAGGAAGAGCTCGGGAGAGAGAAGGGAAGATAGCGGGGATGCCTGACAAACTTCCCTGGAAAGCTTCGGTGCGTTTATTGACTTGGGCGTAGAAATGGGCTGTGACAATGTTGGTTCTTCCTAGCATTTGGGCTGTTGCATCTTCCTTGTCCTTTACCGGCGTAATTATGCGAGAGTGTAGTTCTTAATTATTAGTGACATTTGTAGTCTCTTGTTTTTGCTTCCTTCGCTTCTCCCTTAGCCAGCTTTCCTTTAAATAGCTTGTTCGAAGCCTACCCTTCGCTTGCATTCAGTTGTTTATGAAGAGACGTACGGGGGAATGATGCACTGGCCTTAGGTGGGTAGCATTCTAAAGCATTGCGTGATAAAAAAAAAAGAAAAACATATCTTTGCAAGACCATGAGCCAAGTGGATGGTTTGTGTTCAGAAAGCTCTTGACATGGATGTTGGGTGCGCTATGAATAGTATGAGGGGCAAAGCCCCCTTAGGGGCTGGGGCTGTTGACGTCTCCTGTTGTTGCTGTCGTCGTAATTGTCATTTCAGGTAGTCACGGTACTAAAACACCAGGACACTCGCCTACGCCTTGTGCTAGAATGCAGCGGGTACTAAAAAAAACACCGGGACACTCGTTTACGCCGCGTGCTGGAACGCTTCGTAAGAGGTACTAAAAAAAAAAGAGAGAGCTTCGTGCTTCAAAGACAAGAGACCTTTGCAGCAAAGCTGTATACCTCTACCCCCCAACAGTTTCATCTCCATTGGCAAAAACGCCAAGGCACCAAGAATACACTGATACACTGCATGCTTCGCCCCTCCCTAGGTTTCACGTTAGTGGAGATGGCCCAGGATGTTTTTTTTTTCGCTGTAGTGCCTGCATTTCTGTGCATTAGGAATGCTGAAAGAAACTTCAACTGTGCACTGCAGTGTTTCTCTCAGGCCTCTTTAGGTTCCCTCTGCTTCTATTCTGACTGGGCCTTTCCAAGAAGTTTGGGTTCCATTATTTTCATCATGCCTCTGCACGTGAAAAGGGACATCGCCGATGGTCGACCACTGCCTACCACACATTACTCAAAACGGGCAGTTTGGTCGAATCTTGGCTGCTTGGAGTAACGCTACAGTCAAGCTCGATTATAACAGACCCGAATAGAGTGAACTGTGCTATATATCGAACAAAGAAAGATTAGTTACGAAAATACACGCGAAACACATTCCTGATAACGAAGTTCACATCTGATAGCCCCGCAGGGGGCATCTGCTTTAGCAGATGTTTGCGTGTACTGTGCGACACCACGGACCCCGAGCACCCACATTTAGCTGTGCGTGGCAGCGCCGTGACCGGGGAAAAGAGGGTCCTGGTGGTTGAGCCGACGCCAAGTGCTCGGACCTTTAAGGCCCCTTGGCGAAGGCAACACACCACTTTGGCCTCCGCTTTTCGTAGACGGCACCTCCGAGTGGCAATACTTGTCCAAAATGGCATAGCAACTCGAGAAGACAAACTTAAAACTAGGCTAGAAGCAGTGGCTGTCACCCTGCTTGCATTTAAAACAATAACAGTGTGTTGTGTGTACATTGAACCACACCTCACAGTAACACTGCAAGATTTTGAAGACTTGGTAAACCAACCACCGGAGCCGTTTTTAATAGTTGGTGATTTTAATGCCCACTCTTCTTTTTGGGGGAGCGAAAAAACTGACGCAAGGGGTCAGATTTTAGAGGATTTTATTCTATCCAATAATGTCTGTCTTTTAAACACTGGCAAACCTACATACTGCTCTCCAAGCTCAGCGAAAATGAGCTGCATAGATTTATCCTTTAGTTCACTGAGTGTTTTTTAGCGATTTCAAGTGGGATGTCATATACAACCCGTATGGGAGCGATCATCTACCTGTAATCACGAGCGTAACATCATCACCAACCATTATCCCGACGAAACCACGCAGGTGGAAACTTCAGTTTGCCGACTGGGGTCTTTTTACTGCCGAAGCTAATTTAGACCAAGTTTTTTCGGACACTCTGAGCATCGATAAATTGAATAAAAAGTTTACATCTGGCATTCTTAAGGCTGCACGCGTAGCTATTCCACAGTCCTCAGGAATGGTGAGACAAAACAACAAAGTATGGTGGACACAAGAGTGTAAGGAAGCCAAAAAGCAGCAAAACAAAGCATGGGGAGTCTTGCGAAGGAAGGTATCCAACGCAAGAAAATTTATTAGAGTTAAAAGGAAAAGAGCTAAAGCCCGATACATTCGGCAGAGTGCTGAGAAAGATTCTTGAAAAAATTACGTCTCGTCTATAAACAGCTCGGTCACATAAAAAAAAATGTGGGAGCAAGTTCGGAAACTCAATGGCACGTACTCCCCTTTTACAGTTCCTCTTCTAACAGCACCTGGTGTACAAAGTAACCAAGAAGAGCAGGCAGATATACTGGGTGAACATTTCTCCAGCGTTTCCAGTTCTGTGCATTACACAGAAGCATTTTTAAAATACAAGCACACTGCAGAGAAACAAAAACTTCCAACACACGGTGGCATAAACGAACCTTATAATAGTTTAATAACGCTCCAAGAATTGAAGAGAGCCCTATCGGCCGGTAAGCAGACTGCACCCGGCCCAGATGATATACATTATGAAATGCTCGCACATCTTTCGGGTTCTTCTGTAGGAGCACTTCTGAAGTTTTTTAATAAAGTTTGAGTACCAGGAAGGATGCCGGTAGCTTGGAAAAAAGCATTCTTTGTAGCCTTACTAAAACCCGGAAAGCCGCCAACCTCCCCAAGTAGTTGTAGACCAATAGCCCTTACGAGCTGTCTAGCCAAAACTTTTGAACTTGTCATGAATACCTGGTTTTGTTTTGTTCTACAATCAAATGAACTTCTAGACATTCACCAGTGTGGTTTTAGAAAATCGTGCTCAACAATTGACCATCTTGTCCGCCTCGAAAATGCCGTACGAGAACCATTCATACACAAACAACACTGTCTTGCTGTCTTTTTTGATCTGGAGAAGGCTTATGACACTACATGGAGGTTTGGAATAATGCGGGATTTAGTAGAGTTAGGCATCCGTGGAAGAATGCTGAATTGCCTGAATGACTTCATGGCAAACCATTCATTTCAAGTACGCCTGGGCTCAACCCTCTCGAGAACCTTCGTACAGGAGAACGGGGTCCCTCGGGGCTGTATTCTAAGCACAACACTGCTTGTTGTAAAAATGAACACCATATGCAAAACAGTTCCAAAGTCGATTATGTACTCTGTCTATGTTGGTAATCTTCAAATAGCTTGCACATCTTCCAATCTAGCAACATGCGAGACACAAGTACAGGTGACTATAAATAAACTGACAACATGGACAGACAGAAATGGTTTCCAGTTTTCAGCACACAAAACAGTGGCTATTCTCTTCTCTCTCAAACGAGGCTTACAGACCAATACGACCCTATACATCAAGGAAATCAACTTGCCCATACAAAACGAACACAAATTTCTAGGCATAATGTTCGAGAAAAAACTCACTTTCCTGCCCCACATCAATATGCTTAAAAAGAAAGCTTCGCGAGCTTTAAATATACTTATGGTCCTGTCACGCAAACACTGGGATTCCGACGGCCTGCTTTTTACAAATTTATTGTTCTGTTGTACGCCCCTGCTTAGACTATGGTAGCATTGTTTATGGCTCCGCGAGACAGTCCTACTTGAAACGATTGGATCCAGTTCACAGTTTAGGTTTACGTCTCTTGTCAGAGACGTATAGAACAACACCCATAAAGAGCCTCTACGTCGAAACAAATGAACCCCCACTCACACATAGAAGAACAATGCTGACATGCTCATACATACTAAAGATCCGTTCACTGCCGAAACATCTGTGCTATCCCATAGTTACAAAATGGCTGTCTAGGATACTGTTTAAAAATAAACCCCAAGCTATCAGACCATTGCTTCTTCGGTTTGAAGAGAGATGCCAAGAACTCAGTATACTGGACACATTACCTCAAATTGCCCATAAACAGAACCAACTACCCCTTTGGTATAGTTTTCCTACAACATGTGACTTTGCACTAACACACCTTCAAAAAAAGCAGACACCGCGAGAACATATTTTACAGGAATTTTTGGCACTAAACGAAAAATACAAAGACTACACCTCATTTTACACAGACGGTTCCAAAACACCATGCTATGTCGGGAGTGCAGTAGTGCAAGGGAAATGGAAAAAGGTGATCAGGCTACCCCAGTGCGCTTCGGTTTACACCGCGGAATATTATGCCATTGCCGTGGCAGTAGAAAGGATAATAAAGAATAAAATTAAACACAGTATTATATATACAGACTCTCTCAGTGCACTCACAGCAGTACATTACACAAATGCAGCTCAACCTCTAATAGGAGACATAATACACAATTTAGCAACAGTCGCAACACAAGGACAGGAAATAAAGTTGTGCTGCGTCCCTAGCCATGTTGGAATTAAGAGAAATGAGAGAGCCAATGCGTGTGCCGCACAGGCAGGTAACGGAACAATAGAGAAAGTACAGATTCCTCACAGCGACTGCATGAAATTTAAACGGAGCAAACTGAGAGAAACTTGGCAGTCCTCATGGGATAAGGAAACCTACAACAAACTCCACCTAGTTAAACCCACGATAGCAGAGTGGGAATCAAGCATACATGAAGAACGCCTCAAAGAAGTGATTTTATGTCTCCGCATTGGACACACATCTTACACATAGCTTTCTTCTTATGAGACAAGACAAACCGAGATGTGAAGATTGTAACCAAGAACTTACAGTAAATCACATCTTACTCTCATGTGCGAAATTTGAGGCCTCGATGAAAAAACATTTTAAGCTGTTCTACAGAGAGCAAATTCCATTTCACCCCAGCATACTCCTAGGAGAGGATGCTGTTGTTAAAATTTCCTCGGTCTTTAGTTTTTTAAAAGAAGCTACACTTCTAAACAAGCTAAACAAAATAAAGCAATTGGTTATGATCCACAAAAAACACCAAACCTTTTGTTTGGCGCATGATAGCCTTAGTTGCTTATGTGCCATAAAACACAACACAACATATCTGATATATCGAACTCGGCGCGCCTAGAATTGCCACCAAAATGCATGGTCTCGGAGCGGCGATCGAGATGTTGATTGGCTGTGATCGAGATTTTGAGCCTCCCAAGGAGCGACGTGACCCCCAGCACTTTCCGTAACTGTTAACGACGCGACTGACTCACGATTAAACCCTCCCAATCAGTGAGTCCGGACCAAGATGGGAGCATCGGCGAACTGTGGGAAGAGCCCACCAACGTTCCCAATGTTGTGCTGAAAGGAGTGCCCTTTGAAAAGGATTGCCTGAGTGTCGACGACGATGCTGCCCTCACTGGGAGCCCCTCAGACGCCGACACCGTCGCCAATGTCATGGCTGCTGGCGCTGCTGGATGTACCGAAGAGGCGAGGCAGGGGATGTTGCGAGTGGAAGCTGTCCGATGCTTAAAGAAGCGCTTTCGGCAGTCTATGTACTCCACCATTATATTGCTTCATTATTGAAGGACATGGACTGCAACTGATGCAAATGATGTCTCGTGCAGAGAATGCTGTGCTAGTTGACGCCGCCAAAACGAAGTTGGAAACAAGAATCGCCGCTTTTCGGGAAAGTAGGTAGTTACAGCAAAAAGTAGCTTTATTGCTTGCAATAAAGATAGTTTTCTGTATGGTAATGGGATACTTTATTATGTTCGTTTCTGCATGCGGGGATGGCAGGAGGAGGAGGTGGTGGGGGCAGGGGGTTCCGCGTACTGCGAACTCGTAACACAAAACTCGTTATTGGCGGGTTCGACTATTTCGAACCATTGGGTATATATCGAACTAATTGTGACCCATATTGCAGTTCGCTATAACCGGGTTTGACTGTAGTGCTTGTCCTCCCCTCGCAGCTCCCCGGGGTACCGGCTCGCTGCTGGACGAGGTGGCCGCATTCAAGGCCCAGATGAGCACGACTGACCGGCTTCGAGCTGCAAAGGAAGAGCTGATTCACTTGGAGATGGACCTCGAGTTCAAGGTGAGCAGCAGGAGGGGGGCTGGAAGGGAGCGCAAACGTCCAGCCCTCTCGCTAGCTTTCGCTGAAATCGAGCCGTGGGTGACGAGGTTTCGGGGACAGGCACATTCACACCAGTTTTGGCCATGGCATTGAGAGATTTGGGAGGCTGCGTTGGTGCTAAGGTGGCCGCAATCATGCAGTCATTTTTGACTGACATTGCAACTCTTCTCAACTATTCGTAACAAAGTTGTGTGGTCACTGACCAAGTCAAATGTACAGTTTTGACGTTTCGGAGGCCATACGGGATCCTTGTTCATCCCACATACATACCTGCCAGGTTTCCCGAATTTTCATGGTTTTGTACGATTGTACGACCGAAACGAAAATCTCCCGAAAACGCACCCGTCTTTGGCCAAGTCTTCTTCCCAGTACGGCCACAATGTGTGGGAGGTATACCTGACAATCCAACCCGACACCAGTTGGCATCGTTATCAGTGAAGTGCTTAAAAAGCGTAGTCGGCCATGCGCAGACGGTGAACCTGTTCGTCCCATTGTTAGTTTACTGTTTATAGAAACGCAGCGCCGCCGCCGCTTTTATTTGCGCACGAGCACGGCCGTTCTGGACGGCCGTTCTGAAGATTGAGCAAGTCGCCAGTGGTGTAGCTTGTTAGTTTAGACGAAACAACAAAACAAATCAGTTCCTGCTGTTTTGTATTGTGCTTGCAGTACTATTTCCAGGACTTTCTGAAAAGGGCGGCGTCAGCCACATTGAACATGTGAGTGGTGTAGCTTGTTGGTAGTTTGGACAAAGAAACTTCATTTCCTGCTATGTTGTAAGTAAATAAAAAAATGTGTGTAAAGTTACCCATTCTGTTGTTGCCCCCCCCTCCCGGTAAGATCTCCCTAATGCCATCCCGGCAAACCTGGCAGGTATATGGATCCAATGTGTCAAAATTGTGCATTCAACTTGGTCAGTGACTGCAACTTTGTTAGGAACTCACCACCTGACCACACTGACTTTTGTTGAAACCTGGACTTTCTCTTCCCAACTATCTAGGATTTCAATTTCTGATTACCGTAAAATACCGAGCAAGCGCCCCCCTAAAACTTGTAGATACTTGGCCTAGAGATAATGAGGGGGCCCTTATTTGAATCGGGCCCCAAATTCTAGATGGCACAAAATGGCGACGACAGCGAGAAAGGCACTGTAGCCTCCATTATGAAAAATGTTTGAGTCATGACACTTCTAGGCAATGCTAAAAACATAAATTCACACATTCACTTCAATCACTGTTAAATCCGCAAAACAATTCTTCAGAATTCGATCCCAAAATAAGGTTCAGGCCGTCGGTCTGCAGCCCGTCAGGGTCCTCGGGGACAACGAAGTTTTATTGAGCAAAACTTTGTAGTTCTTATCCCGCTCTCGTATCCTTTTATGGTCTTATTTAAACCCACGAGAAGTGAGGTGCACGTTTCTGCCATTTTTCCGATGCCAGTCCACTACTTCGAGCTTCCTTTTTACCATGAACGAATGCATAGTGAAAAAAGACAACCGCTCTCGAAAAAATGGCGGCGATGACTCTTAACGCATTCTCGTAGCAGCAACGACTTGGATTGGATTGGATTCGGCATCGGCTTTGAACACTGTGGCATCCAAAAGCCTGGAAAAAAACGCTTTCGGAATGGCGGGAAGTGGGAGGGGGCGCTTGCTTGGTCATGTACAGAAATTCTAAATTCCGGGAAAATGCTTGGGAAGCGCTTGCATGGGTGGGGGCGCTTGATCGGTATTTTACGGTATGTGTGTGTGTGCGCGTGTCTGCGGGTGTGTGTGTGTACATGCGCATGTGCATGGGAAATGTACGGAAGAAGAAATGTTTTGGATAGAGCTAAAGAGGCTAGCCATACGTACCTCAATAAAAATGTCACTGGTTCGTGCGACAAGTCTTGGACCGTGGTGTACGCTTGCTATTAGAAGAGTATGGCATCCGACAAAAGCTCTCGGCTACTGAGTGGGTTGGTTGCATTTAGAGGAGATAGCCATAAAACAAGCAATGTTCGGAACAGAATGCTGGGCCTCTGATGAAATTGATTGTAATGCAGAATGGGCCAGATCACATGGACACAGACCACTATGAGCATGGCACCTTATTTCGAACCTTTCATGCCACTGTCTCTTTTTGTGCATTTTCCTTCATTGCTTTCATGGTGTCTTGCTGGGTGCTTGCCAGTTGCATCTCCCCACTCCCCTTTTTAGGTGAACAGTTGGAATTAGGTGCAATAAACCGACAAACAATGGCTCGTGAGAATCCTTCCAATGAAGCTGGCTGGAGTCGCAGCCAGAATTTATGACAGCTTGCCCTTCTTTAAGTTCTTGCCTTCTTTTTTTCCAAGGTGGCCCTTTTGTCTTTCTTTTCATCTTGTTGCTTCTGTTTACTTCCTTCACTCTAATACTAGCTATGCTGTCAATCAGGCTAAATGAGCATGCGATAGTTGCTTTTCACTCTTTATCTTCACTGAGGCCCTGTGCGTTAAAAAGGAAATTATGCAGCTGCAGCCGCAGCATCAAATAGTGAACCATTTTTAGCTAGGAAAAACTAAAGCCGTTCCACTCAGTGTGAAAGCTGTTGGAAATTCAACGCAGTGATTCGCCATAATGGGCTACAGCGCCGTTATCCGCTCACCGCTACCACCCGATGCAGTTCAAATTTCCCGCCTCCGCAGTGCTCGCGCGCCCCCTGCCTGAAACTGCACCAGCGGAAGTTCTGCTTTTTTTGTGCTTGCTTTTCCTCCTGCACGTGCCGGCGTTGCACTGCTCCCTTTTTTCGCTTACCGTCGTAAAAACCAACCCAACAAGGTTCCTAACTGAATGAACGTGGGCGCTGCTGGTTAATTATGTATATTTTGTCTCAAATGTACCTGCGGTTTTCTTTGTGCTAAATAGTGGGGAGATGTATGACAAGCGCCAGCAGTTCACGAGTTTCAAACACTTATGACTATAGAAGCCGCTTGGCTTTCGAAGCCTCTGGGTTACGCCGTGGCAACAGCCGCTACGGCTGAGTGCTGTGTGGCTCTGCTTGGGTCCAGCGAGCGACAAGGCGAGCCCCTAAAGTGCTCTGCACTAAAAAGCCGTTCATGTGGGGCAAGTGCCCTTATATTCACATAACTCCTTGCTTGGCTGCTGCATACCAAACTGTGCTTTAAACCGGGGAAAGCAAGGCAGAGTGAGAACATTTTCTTTGCCCTCACAGACCCATGAGGTGAAGCGGTGCGAAGCGCTCTTGGAAACCAAGACTGTTCGCGCAAGGCAGGCGATGCTTGAGCGAGACAAGTTCAAGCATGAGTGCGAAGAGCTTCAGAAGGCCCGCCGAAAAGACGCGCTCAAGTAAGGCACGCCTGCGCGTTCACACTTTCTCGCCTTGACATCGGAGAACTCTGTGGTTGGTACGTGGGAAGCAAATGGCTTGCCTGCTGGCGAGTTGGGATCTCGGGAAGAGCCACAGTTTGAATCGCTTGTTGGAATGGGGCTTGAAAGAGGTTTGAGAGGAGAAGAGTTGAGTACTGCAGTCATCTTGGTGGTAGATTTCTTGAGGTAGCCTGAAGAGGTCAATTGTGTGTATGTGCATCAGAGTTCAGAGTTCTTCAATATAACGTATAAATGCGTGTAAGGGCCGCACCTGTGTACAGGCCGCTCACTGTTTCTCTGAACTACATATTAAAAAAAAAAAAATCAGCGTAAGGGATGCACGCACATTTTCGTTGACCCATACATGTCTTTCAGAGAACTGCAAAAGAAAAATGTGCCAAACTTTGTTATTACTCAGCACTTTCTGTCACTCAGGGGCAAATACAAGGCAGCTGAATTCTACACAGATGCCTCGAAGACTTCTGCAGCGGTGTCTTGTGCTGCAATTGGCCCCATATTCACTTTGTCCAGAACAATGAACACGAACACTAGTATATTTACTGCAGAGGCATATGGTGTCCTGCTAGCTTTGAACCACATTCTCCAAAACAAAATTAAGAGCTCAGTTATATACACAGACTCCCTGGGTGTTGTTACAAAGCTTTCATCTCTGAAGGCTAGTAAAAACCCAACTTTTAATGCTGTTCTAAGAGCTCTGTACTCGGCTTATAGTCTCGATATTGCTGTCACAGTGTGCTGGGTTCCGGGCCATTGTGGCATTGCTGGAAATGAAGCCGCTGACCAAAGTGCTGCAGCTGCTGCCCTTCGTTAAGCTGGTTCCGTATCAAGACCTCAAACCTTATGTGAGGAGGAAGCTGCGAGAGCACTGGCAACAACAGTGAGATAAAGAAATAAGCAACAAATTACATGTCATTAAACCTAAAATTGAAAACCTCTCTCTGAGAAACATGCTAGATCAATAGAAGTGGCCTTATGCAGCCTTAGAATCGGCCACACACACATCACACATTCATACCGTACCTGTTGACTGACACAAACAAGCCACGGTGTCATCGATGTGGAGGGCAGCTATCTGTCCTTCATGTGCTTATTGAATGCAAGATGTGCAACATTGAAAGGAAACGTCACTTTAATGAAGTTTACACATATAATATTCCCTTGCACCCACGCCCGTGTGTACGAGATTTCGGCGCACGTTAAAGATCCCCAGGTGGTCAAAATTAATCCGGAGCCCTCCACTACGGCGCGCCTCATCGCCTGCATTGCGTCGGCGCGTTAAACCCTACAATCAAATCAAAATGAATTCCCTTGCACCCTTCATTATTTCTTGCAGACCATCCCATGTTCTCTTACAAAAAAGTTTTCAGCTACCTTGCAGACGTAGATTTTTTAAAACACATATCTTATTGCCCATAACCTCACCTGTGCTCATGACGTGTTGCAAAACAGTGGCGGGACCTGAGGCTTTACACCTTAGGTGCCTGCACTCACTGTGTTTTAATGTGACCCTACATAGGCACTTTCTCTTAGTATACTCATTATGTTTTAACATGGCCCTATACACCATTTCTCTTAGAAAATTCGTAATCTAGCGCCTTTATTACAAATCTTTCTCATCTCATTCACGATCGTCATGGCGCTCTTTGCCTTTGTCGGCCTTGCGCCATTAAACCTGAATTCATCATCATCATCAACGTAGTTCCCAGTGGTGCATCAAAAGACCAATTCTCTTACTACACTCACCAGGGTTCACAGTATTTGTAAAACGTAAAGATTAGTTTTATGGCTAACACTGTTTTGTCTATTGTTCCTCCAAAAGTGGCTAATTACCTCTAATTATCGTGGGAACTAATTGACTGGCTCAAAGAATAATGGTATATTTGAAATCAGCAGGGGAAAAGCAGCAAGACTGACAAGTTTCACAGCATTTCCTTTCAAAATTTAAAGGGACACTGAAGTGAATTTGTCAAGCTCCCGTTTTTGCTTGCACTGCGTAGACTGGCTCAAATTAGCACACTTTTCATCGTTTATCCGGTTGACAAATCGGTAATTATTTTACAAAGCGCGAAAGAAGAAAAACTACCATGCGCGGTTTGCGGCGGCCGCACCAACTAAGGCTGTGACGTTGAGAGGAGGGGCGTCGTGATTGGACGATGCCCAAGGTTAGCAATCACACAAGTTTCGGTTTCGGTTTCGGTTCTGTAAAACATAACCAATGGCTTTGTTGGATGGGCATTCTCAATATCTCAGTAATCATCGTACCGCGCTTCTGCCATGTTGTCGGCTGTAAAATGCACAAGATAAGCCTCCCAGGACGGCTTGTAGTCGTAGCATTCACTAGCCGAGACCTACGCAGTGCATGAACGCCCTCCGCGTACCCGCAGACGCCCAAATGTCATGCGCTTTTCCCCCATATTTGGAGCTTGCCTCCCTCATGCCTGTATCGTAAAAAGCGTGTTCGCACCAGGCCAAGGGTCTGTTCATTCTGGCCTGTGCCCACTGCCTGCAAGCAGTCGGTGCTTATGGCAACAGCACGCCACGAGAACTCGCTAGCGCGCCAGTGCCAGCCTGCGCGCGTTTTGTGAACTAGTTCGTGTAGCCATGAACGTTGCGGCCCCAAAAAAGGTGAACTCAATATAGAAAACATTGGCGGAAAACAAAAAAGTTAACTTACAAAAAAAAAAGGCACGTACCCGCGGGGATTCGAACTCGTGACTCGCAAAATATTTGGGGTGAATTCCCAGCGCCCCAGACTGCTAGGCCACGGAGCGGGACGCGAATGCCTTGCTAATATAAGGTATATATTGTACAACCGGTTTACACTTTTATTTAGTTTTGGCATTTCAAGTCGCTTAGGTGACTATTTGTTGTACTGCGATCGTGCAGTAAGCGTCGCCCGAGTTTCCACAGTAGCTCACGTCTAGCAATTGCATTTCGTAGACGGAAAAGCGTTCGCAGATGCGTAGTCGTGCTGCTGACCTCTGTGCTTGTTCGCCCAGCGCAAAAAAGTGCTTCCCGCGCCCTAGTTTTACGCTGTACGGTAAAAATATCAGTTGATTTTATTTGCTTAGTACCTATATTGACTTCGCTGACTCTTCTCCCGCCTTCAAGAGGCCTTATATTTTCCTACTGGCGTACCAGTCAGCGAAGCGTCGCATGTGCGCTTGTGCAGCGCTTGTGTGAAGCGACCTTGACTTGGAGCTAGATACAGTGTACAAACAAACCAAGTAAAGAAAGGCACATTCTTCCATTCACAAACGTGTCCTGGCTTCGTTTCAACTAAGCGAACGAATTGCGACCAAGCAATTTTTTTTTTTACCTCCTTGATTGCGACGACCCGCCGGCGGCCGGCGGACGAAACGCTGGGCCGACTGACTCTGTCGGCCGGGGAGCCGTGCAGTAGCGCAGCCGTGGCGCAGCCAATTGCCAGCTCATCCCCTCCTGACGTCACACGAAAATGCCACAGAAAATGGGCGAGCGTAAAGAGAGGAGGACAGCGTTTTCGAATTAGTTTTTCTACTAAATAAAATCGCGTAAACGCGCCTAGAGTGGTCGAAACATGGCCTGGGGACTCCGGACTACAATTTGCGCTAGTAATCCCGCAATGTTTACATATCACTTCAGTGTCCCTTTAAGGAAGCTGTTTTAAGAGCAGTGTCCTCCCCCCTTAAACTGTTGTTGCACTCTTGTTTCTTGTTTATCTAAGTTATTAAATTCTTTTTGCTAAGCAAAAAGTGCAAAGCATAGTGAATTAGTGAAGCTCTGGCTCTCTTTGTGTGCGTGCGTGTGTGAGCAAGCTGACTCTCTTGGTACTATTGCTTCAAGGATTGCCGAGCTGACCGAACG